>NC_042997.1:93952746-94015246 GCF_006345805.1 Octopus sinensis | reverse complement strand
CTACCGTTTAAAAAACGTCTAAATCATTTTTCCTCTTTTAGGCTCAAACATAAGGCAGGTTGCACAACATTATCTAGCAAAATTTGGGAACTAAAAACAAATAATATAGAATTCAACCTAAAATGGGACATAGTTAGAAGAGCGCAACCTTATAGAAATAGTAGGGATGGTTGTCAGCTTTGTTCTATGGAAACCTATGAAATTTTAAAACATCAGAGTAATACAAATCTGTTGAATAACCGTTTGGAGCTAGGAGTATCTTGTATACATCGCACAACCCGAACGTTTAAATACTTTAAGTAATATTTTTGTGATTATTCCTATATTCCTCAAATTTTAATTCTTTATAACCAAATAAGTAGGAATATACCATACTAGCTTTCAATTTAACATTTATAGATGACGAAAATAACATCACTGCAAACTTAAAATTAAATTATTTTTTCTAAAATTAAACTGTATGAATCTAAATCGTTGGAATCCTAAATAGCATGAATCCCAAATAGTATGAATACTAAATAGTATGAATCCTATGTCCATAAAGAAACTATTCAGTTCACCTTGATTATCTCACTTCCATTTCTTAATATATAATCAGTCTAAGATATCTTTACAAAATATATATTTAACCAAATAGGAAAGAATATACCATACTGGTTTTAGTTTAACACCCATAAATGATTAAAAAACTTCATTACAAACTTAGAATTAAATTCTCCTTTTTAAAGTGTTCTCCAATACTGTTGTGATGATATGCATATGGTTTGTTAAGGTCTCTGCATTCTCTGGGAATATTATTGTGACCATTTGACATTGACCTAGTTCTCCTAGCGCTGAATCTGTTCATCAAATAGTAGTAATGGGCATTTAGTTGTGACAATGCAGTCTCCCACACAAATTCCTTATATGGAGCTATGACATCCCATTTATCCCATTTACCCCATTTCTATAATTAGAACATCTTTATTGCCTCCTCTCACTTGTTCTTCATTCTCAGAACCTAAAAGTAGTTTGGAACAACTGAAACTTAGTCAGTCAGTTGATGAGCTCTACTACCTCAAATATTCTTAGAATTTAAATCCACATCTTTGCCTATGTATCTACCTTCTCTATAATATTGCCACTTGATATGAAAATTTTTGTATTAATGGAAAACCTCTATAATTGGTTGATGAGTAGTCAGCATTTTGAAACTGTTGTAATACTTACAACATTTAATAAAATGTAGTGCGAAACGATCGTACCAAATTACCGGAGTCATTATTGTTGCTTATTTTGAATATATATATATATATATATATATATACATACATACATACCTACATACATACATACATACATACGGGATGTGTATGTATACATACATACCGTGAAGTATACAGTCATACATATATTCATGCAAACATGTATCGTTAGCACGTTACGCAAAATGCTTAGTGGCATTTCGTCCATCTTTATGTTCCGAGAACAAATTCTGCCGAAGTTGACTTTGCCTTTCATCCCTTTCATGGTCAACAAAATAAGTAGCAGCTGAACATTAGGGTCGATGTAATCGACTTGCCCCTCCACTGAAATTGCTGGCCTTGTGCCAAAATTTGAAATCAATATATTTTATGCCTTGACAGAATTGTTAGCACGCCGGTCAAAATTCTTAGCAGCATTTCGTCCGAGTTCAAATTCAGCCGAGGTCGACTTTAATTTCATCATTTCGAAGTCGATATAATCGACTTACCCACTTGCCCGAAATTGCTGGCCTTGTGCCGAAATTTGAAACTAATATAACTAACTAGTAGAAAAACATTGAAGATATATATATATGTATATATATATATGTATATATATATATATATATATATATATATATAATATATATATATATATATATATATATATATATATATTATTTCTAATGGTTCGTGACAAATTACAATTTGTGTCGTTCTACTGATCTGTCAAACGAATCATTTGCACAATTTGTGAATGGGGGTGGGTGTTTGCGTGTGTTTGTGTCTTTATGTTTATATCATTGTAATTCGAAACTATTCTTATGGTGGGGAGAGCGTTCACGTGCGTGAGTGTACAATTCATTTGTGTTTGATAGTATTCGTGCAAGTGCGTGTGTGCATGCATTAGCATATATATATATATATATATATATATATATATATATATATATATATATATATATATATATATATATATAATTAAATTAGGCAGTTTTCTAACAATGTATCACCAAAAAGGTAACTATAATAGGTGGAAGATAATTGCTTCTGTTTTTAACCAATGATTCATCCTCGTTGTTATAGTCAGTCAGTGCTTCTGTGAGTCGTATGTTACTGCAGAATTCCGAAATATTGCTTTTAATTTCATTCTGATCAGATCTTCGTGGGGTTGGGGTAAATTTTAATCCTTTAGTTAGTATACTGATTTTTGTTGCAGAGAGAATTTTCTTTGATAAATTTATTTCTTTGGGTTTCCTCTGTATGTTTCGTTCCAGTCAAAGAAGCAGACAAAGGAGGGTGGAGAAAACTGTACTATAGTGTGAACCAATGTTACCCATACATTCCCTAATACCATAAATGCTACCCAGCACGGTTAGCGAGAGAGACAGAGAGAGAGAGAGAGAAGATGAAGGAGAGAGAGACATACAGGCAAATAGACAGAAGCAAAACCGTAATGATCTCCTCGACTGTATAAGAAGGGAATGTCCAGCAGTGCAGTTTGTATACAAACTAATAATCATATGAATTGTATGCAAGTACTGAAAGGTGGGAATAAAAGACAATAAGAGCAATAAAAAAAGTAAGCGAGAGAGAGAGATAGGGAAGAGAGGGAAGTAGAAAGAAAGAGAGAGAGAGTCAAAAACTGTCTAAGAGAAATGCGCGTAGCCCAAATTAATAAAAGCTATTATAAAATTCTAATGATTAAGTAGAATGGAACTGTTTTTGATTATTTCATTCAAATCAACCAACGATAACTTCTAAATTTAGTAATATAAACAACTTCGAACGGAAATTGTGATTTTCTTATCTGCCAATTTCAGATAATTTTCAAAGAATAGATGAAGTATTAATCCACTCAGAAGCACTTTAATATCTGCAAGTTTCTGCCAATTCTAAAATTGTAGGGGATAAATACCCAATGAGGTGAATCTGTTTTAAACTGGTTTAAGCGAAGCATCTCACTTTCTAGATAGAAACACCAGTTCATTCTTCACTGTTTATTTCTTCAATTATTTTGTTTCGTGCTTCTTGTGTGTGTGTGTGAGTGTATGTGTGTGTGTGTGTGTGTGTGTGTGTGTGTGTGTGTGTGTGCATGTGTGCGCATGTGTGTATGTGTACGTGTGTGTGTGTGTTGCAGGTTTTAAACAGGCCAGTTACAGGTTCACAGCATTTGCGATGATGGTACTATCATGGAAGCACCTGGTAAAATTTGGGCAGAACAAATAGCAAAAGATTTTTTCAAGGCACTTCTTTGTGTAAATTATACACTGACACAACCACGCACACACATACACACACTCGCACATGCATGCATACTCATAGTTAAACACATACACATAATACATACACACGTAGAGGTTGATAACTACATAGGATGACAGAAACACAGATAGTTGCATACACACTTACATGCATACGTACACATACGAAATGGCGTCGAAGACAGTATTTCGGTATAAAGGAATTATTCATTTTTCCGCGATGAATTTTATCCTCTAGAACTTTTGCCATTGAGACAAGCCTGATAAAAATAAAACTGTTTATCTTCTTTGTAAATATTCACAGAAGCACTTTTTTTAAGAAACATTATAGCGGAGATTTATTGAAATTCAGGATACAGGATTACTGTTATCAATCCCATGGCTGGACAAGAGCTCAGGTTAGCTATTACAGGTCGCGGAACAATCAAGAAAAAATTCAGTGGGCTTTTGAATTTAACTAAGATATGTATCAATTCCATAAAAGGGTTAGGAAAGATCCATCGATAGCTTGCCTGAAAAGGATGAAGAATAATTGGAATCTAAAATACCTCATCTACTCGAGCTTCAGTGCCAAATAACTACGACAACAAGCAACGTTCGTTGAAAAAAGATTTACTGTTATCGTTACAGATTACCAGAATCACACAGTAAATAAGAGAAGGGTTAGAGCAGAGAATTCTTTTCCCGAGAAGATCGTTAACAGCACGGCTGTATCCGATGCGATAATCATAAAACTGAGATGAGCAGTGTTATTACACGAACGAGGTGTTACCGATTACGAACAGCCAATGAGTGGTAATATTTATCCCCACTTAAACGGAGATGCTCTATAAGAACAGCCTATACTGCAGGGGTTGCCATGAAAGAAACTCTCATTTTTTTTTTTTTTTCATTTTGCACCAAATAGCCAATATGAGAGTTTCTCTTTCGGAAACTAGCGCAGTATAATTTGTTCTAGTAGATCATCCGCGTTTAAGTGGAGATGAATATTATCTTTCGGTATTAATAATGCCTCTGTCCATAATATATAAGACAATGAGCAAAGAATACAAACAACTGAAATTACACTAAACAACAAAATTCATAAGGTCATATCCTTTTTATCATTTCTTTTAACCCCTTAATCAAACAGAGAAGGGAAATCGACATAAGCCTTAATTTTTCCAGGGACTCATCGATACTGGAGGACGAAAATGAGAAGGTTATCCTTAAACTGGAAATATTGTCTGAATTTTTCAAGCGTGAACTCCGTTAGAGATACCCAACGGCTAGGTTAATTATGTTAGATTGGTCGATATCCGATACCCTAACAAATTTCGAAAAATCAACCGCTCTCGACTGGTGCTATATTTTATCGATCCCGAAAGGAGGTAAGGCAAATTTTAACTCAGTGGGAACTGGGCCCTGATCACAGACACTCAGAAGAAATAGTACAAGGAATTTGACAGTATTTCTAACTTGAAGGAGAAACTGAAGAGTGGAGATCCAACGATTCTCCCGCTCCTTTCATTTCCCGTATAATGTAGAGATTTTGTGCTTAACTAGAAAAACAAATGTACATGCAGCCTAAATATGATACTGTTGATGGTGGTCTTTGCACTTTGATAAGTCTTTGATTACTGGTAGCAACATTTAAGGTTAGAATTAGTGTGTATCTGAGATTTAGTAGCAACGGAGTATGCGTCAGTAGTAGTAGTAGTAGTAGTAGTAGTATAGGGAGGTCGATTTGCAGAATTATTAGTGTCAATCAGTTATGTTGTAGCATTTTATTCCGGCCCTGTGTTCAAATCTCGCCAAAATCGACTTTAATTTCTATCCTTCTGGAGACCATAAAATAAAGTACTTGTTGATTCCTCTCTCTACTTCATCCTTCCTCTCAATCACTTCCTCTATCTTTCTCTCCCTCCCTCCTTCTCACTCTCACTCTCTCTCTCCTTCCCTCCCTCAGAATCCGTAGCGCTGTACTGTGAGTAGTGCTTCGTATAATACACTTTTCCTCTTCTTCAAGACAACTATCTTCATTCTATCTCAGTGGAAAGAATGTGGCTGCCGAGGCTTTGGCAAGAGCATTGCCCACGACCATGACCGTGAAGATGACGATGATGATAATGATGATGATGATGATGTGGAGGAGGAGAAGGAGGAGGAGGAGGCGGGGTAGAGATGACGGCGATGATAATGATGATTAGAAATTGTATTAAGAGTAGAGTAGCAGCAGCAGCAGCAGTAGCAGCAGCAACAGCAGTAGTAGTAGTAGTAGTAGTAGTAGTAGTAGTAGTAGTAGTAGTAGTAGTAGTAGTGGTGGTGGTGGTGGTGGAGGTGGTGGTGGTGATCGTGGTGGCGCCGGCAGAAGCCGCAGCAGTAGCAGCAGTAGCAGTAGTAGTAGCAGCAGCAGCAGCAGCAGCAGTAGTAGTAGTAGTAGTAGATAATGATGATCAAGTAGAAGATGGAAAAAAACACAGTAGATAGATGACGGCGATGACGATGACGCTGCGTGAACAGTATTACTGCTGATACTGAAGTAGATTTTTCGAAATCTTATTAAGTTCTTGATAAGATATGACATATGAAAACAACTACACATGCTCATTTATACACACTCACACATATACACACATATATACACAAATACACGCACACAAATACACACACACACGCACACACATACACTCATCAGGCACACGCTTAAGTGTGTAAAGTGCAGGAACGAACAAGGCGAAAGAAAAAAAATGTCCATAAGTATAAATGCTGGTCAGTCAATAAAGTGTAACTATGGTAACAATAGAAAGTGCCGATTCTTTGAAATCATCATACAATCTATTCAAGATCTGTCACCACCGAATATATCTAATATTTATCATTCTTGTTGTTATTGCTGCTATTTAGCTCTAGGACATCCCTAGTCGAGCAGATCAAAAGTATTTTAGTCATGACAATCTTGTCTTATTTAAGACCACCTTTGAGTAATGTGTTTTTTTGTTTTCCTTATTTAAATCGACAGTGTGCGATTCAAGAAGGATTTAGTTGCTATTTCCAGCAACCCGGTAAAGAATTCCACGTCGTCTTGAAAATCTGTTATTATTAGTAGCACTATTAAGGAAGTGAACCGATAGAATCGTCGGCGAGCCGCACAAAATGCTTTAAGGCATTTCCTCCGTTTTCACAGTTTGAGTTCGAATTCCGCCAAGTCCACTTTGCCTTTCATCCTTTCAGGGGTCGATGTTCTCGAATTACCCATTCCCCTGAAATTGCTGGCTTTATGTCAAAATCTGTTGTTATTATTATTATTCAGTAGTTTTATTTTTATAGCGTGCTTTCACTTCACTACCGAGCGCAGCTTATTATTATTATTATTATTATTATTATTATTATTATTATTATTATTATTATTATTATTATTATTATTAAGGCGGCGAGCTGGCAGAATCGTTAGCACGCCGGGCGAAATGCGTAGCCGTATTTCGTCTGCCGTTACGTTCTGAGTTCAAATTCCGCCGAGGTCGACTTTGCCTTTCACCCTTTCGGGGTCGATAAATTAAGTACCAGTTATGCACTGGGGTCGATGTAATCGACTTAATCCGTTTGTCTGTCCTTGTTTGTTCTCTCTGTGTTTAGCCCCTTGTGGGTAGTAAAGAAATAGGTATTTCGCCCGTCGCTACGTTCTGAGTTCAAATTCCACCAAGGTCGACTTTGCCTCTCATCCTTTCGGGGTCAATAAATTAAGTACCAGTGAAACACTTGGATCGATGTAATCGACTAGTCCCCTCCCTCCAATAGCAGCTCTATTGAGGAGGCAAACTGGCAGAATCGTTAGCAAGCCGGACAAAATGCTTAGCAGCTTTTCTTCTAATATTATGCTGAGTTCAAACACCACCGAAATCGATTTTGCCTTTCATCCTTACAGGGTCGATAAAATGAGCACCAGATGAACACTGGTGTCGATGTGATGACTTACTCATTCCCAAAATATTGCTGGTCTTCGCCAAAATTTTCTAAGATTATTAGTATCACTTTTAAGAATAGTTATCAAGCCAAACAAAATGCTTAGCATTTTGTCCGTCTTAGCGTTCTGAGTTCAAATTCAGCCGAGGTTGACTTCGCCTTTTCGTACTTCCGGGGTCGATAAAATAAATACCATCTGAACACTGGTATTAATAATCGACTAATCCCCTCCCTCTGAAAATCTCAGGTCTTGTGCCCTATGTTAGAAAGGACTGTTAGTAGCACTATTTAAAGCGGCGAGCTTCTAGAACCGTTAGCGCTCCCGATTAAATGTTTAGCAGTATTTCTTCCCTCTTTAAGTTCTGAGTTCAAATTCTTCCACATAGCCTTTTATCCTTTTCGGGATCGATAAAATGAGAATTGAGATTGATGTAATCGACTAACCCTTCCTACAAAATGTCAGGCCTTGTGCCTAAAGCAGAAAGTATTATTAGCATCTCTATTTTAAGCTTAGATGCAAAATAATCGAATAGACAATGTGTCTCATATTCAAAGCTCTCAGCTCTACAGATTTCGTTATGTTTTTGGTCAGGACATTATTTACATGAGTGAAAATCGAAAAAAATCGTGTCTGTATAAGAAATCAATATGCGTACAAGCTGCTTTTTTAGGGTTAAAATGTTTGAAGTTGATGTATCTATGAATTGCATGAAAGTTATCTTCGTTTTCAGTAACTTATAGAAAATCAATTATTAGAAACATAAAAGAGTAATTCTGTTGAAATTTTCTATAAAAATAAATCTCTGGTCTGTTTATGCATGTTAGTGTATCTGCCCTTATGGAGAGTTCATTGAAGAGTTCGATAACTTCTGCTGCCCTTGACTTTCATCTGGTCATGATGAAAAGAGACCAAATCATTTTGTGGGCAATACATGATGAAGGTATTGAAATGACGGAGTGATGTAGAATTGTGTAAGAGGAAGAGGAAGAGGCGAGAGGCCGAGAGAAAGGCAATGTGGGGTGGAGAGAAGTCTGAGGTTCGAGGTAAACGAATGAAGAAGTAAAATTGGAGAGGAAAGATATAGGAAAGCCAGTGCCTTAAGACAAGTACTAGGAAAAAGGGGTGATCAAGTAACGAACTGAAGGAGGGAAAGATATGTAAATGGAGAAAGAAACAACGAGCAACAAAGAGAGAGTCATTTAAACAGTAAAAGGCACTCACAGTATTTTTATATTATTGTTTATAGAGGAGAGTGGAAGTGCTACAGAAATGTTGATAGAATTTGTTACGAAGTGAATAGAGGAAGGAAACAAAAGAATTGGTGTGGGTAGCAAGAGTCACAACCTCAAGCAAGATACTATGAAAAGATATAGTTCAAGTAAAGAGAAATGAGAGGGAGAAGTGGTTAACGGAGTGAAATGCTAAAAGAAAATCTGACCTTTAAAATCTATTAACGTGAAGACGCGGAAGAATACCCTTAATTTAGAATCATTAGTGAAGACACATACATAAATTCCTTTCTTTATAAGCATCCACAAATACACACATACATGCATACATATATACATACATACATACATGTGTTTGTGTGTATGTGTGTGTATGTGTGTGTGTGTGTGTGAGTGTGTGTGTGTGTGTGTGTGTGTGTGTGTGTGTGTGTGTGTGTGTGTTTGTGTGTTTGTGTATTGGAGAATTTGTTTTGGGCGTTTGAAAATGCTCCAGGCATCTAAAAATATCTAGTCGTTTATAAATTTTGTAATAAATTTATTCAAATACCAAACCGGTTACGACAATTTTTGTTTATCAATAGTGAAAAATAAATAAATTGAGAGAGTTTAAATTTACAAAGGAAAATTTGGAAAAACCTGTTCAACTGTTCAAACGTTCATAGAAATTTCAATGAGTTTCACAGAGATAGACAGTAATATAAGTTTAAATATCGGATGACAATCATAACAAATATACCTGATTGAAATTTTATATACATACATATACACACACACACACATACATATATATATAAATATATATATATGTGTGTGTATATATGTATGTATATATATATATAGCGATTACGTAAACACAAGTGCGTAAGAATATGTATACTCTTACATACAAGCCAATATACATATGCACACCATTTACAGAGTATAGATATTAACAATTTTTCCAAGCATGTGTTCCACATAAAGAAAGCACAATTAATTGCAGGCTTAAGTCATTAGTGCAGTGAGTCAAAAATAACGTTTAGCCAAATGAGACTAGGCCTGTAATGAGGAAAAAAGTTGTTATCATTGTGACAATTTTTGTCAAGGGAGGTAAGGATGAAGAACCCTGAACATCATACTCACTCACCGCTGTATGTCTTCATTTAATTTCTAATACATTTAAATTTTGGAATCCTCACACTCGCCTTCTTTGATAAAATAATTCGTTAGCATTACTTGACCCTCTTCGATTACAGGTTTCGTTGTTGTTTTTAATGGCTAAAAATTATGTGAGATAGCATTTAACTACAGATGTTTCAGTTATTATTGATTTTAATCATGAGAGGACCAGAAGGTGGGAAAGCTAAAATTAGACAAGGACGGTAGAAGGGTCACAGACTGTTGTTTCTTTATTAGCCACAAGGACCCAAAAACAGAAGATAAATAGAGTGAGAGATAAACAATGAGCACACCCAAAAGCACATTTTAAACATTTAATCGAAACGTTGATTTGCATAATTATTTTTAATACAATCCGGCTGATTCGAATATAAATATGCTAATCGCTATTGAGTTTCACACAGCAGAAGCAACTTCTCCTTTGCGACGAATGTGTTTTCATAGCATACTCGATTCATTAGTGCAAGGGACACGGGGACCGCCGGTGTTTTGACACCGTTGTGTTTCGCCAGTCAGTGACACTTCGGACTAATTGGATCTAACAAGAGACAAAGCTCTACTTTATAGCTTCAGCGAACAAACTGTTAGCTGGCCCGTGCCGATATTTGTCGACCGATGACACTAGTCAACACGCTTTTTGCTAACTTCGGTTTTGTAGCTGTTTTTAGTTAATTTTGCGATGCTAATTTGGAATATGGCATCCACTTTTTTTTATAACACATCAGGTTTTCATTCTATAGCGTATCCCTATTTTATGATGTACTGTATAAATAATTTATATGGTCAGGATAATTTGCTAAGTCTTATAGCTTCAAACCATAAGTTACAATGTCAATGGAATATGAAATGATAAATAAAATGTAAGACACCATCACTTTTTACTGATACTTATTGTTAATTCTCTATGATGAATAAAACACAAACCAACGTGCAGTCTTTTCACTCCCCCAAAATCCTTTCAACAGCCACAAATGAATTCTAAATACAAATACGCAAGAGTATAGGAATTCATTCATACATACATACATAAATACATACATACACACACGCAACTCATACATACATACATACATACATACATACATACATACATACATACATACATACATGCATGCATGCATGCATACATACATACATACATACATACATACATACATACATACATACATACATACATACATACATACATACATACATACATACACGCACGCATATGACCTTTTTACTAATTGAACCTAGGAAAATCTTATAGAGGGAACTGAGTGGAGAACATGGTGAGTGAGGTTTGGAAAAAGGAGGGATGAAATTAAAGGAAATTGAATGCACATTCATATCTGACTGAGCAGATGTTACTAAACTGAAGATGAATTCTATCAAGTCAAAAGAAAAGCTTGCTTGCTTGTCTTTTATGTTCCTTTGTGAGTCAGTATGGAAGAAGAAGAGTCAAACGTATGTTTCCTGTAAGTTAAATTCACAACTTGATTTTGATTCTTTCTCATGTGGCTAATTCCTTTGTGAAAAGCATGAATGTCACAACTGGTTTCATCGAAACCAAAAGCGGCATTAACTTAATGACAGATATCTCTGTTTGCATTAAGAAAATCCGGTATGTCAGTCAACTACTGTATCACACCTGCATTAGTATATTGGTTTCTTTTAGTCGAAGTACAATAGGACTATATTTTAGGGGAATTAGACTGTTCAGATAATTTGATGTTCACGTTTTCCCCAAAAGCATTAACAACGTAACTGAAGTAAAGTGAAGTCAACCAGAAAATCGAACACGATTATTTTTTTAAATATATTATTGGTTTCTTTTTAGTAGCGTAACATGAGTGACGTAAATTTACATCGATTATCACCTTGAGCAAATGATGGTAGAGAAATTGGTGTACAGTTTGTTACATCGTCTGAAGGGTAGAACTAGCATTTAATTAACTAAGACCTGCTAGCTTCAATGTGATGTAAGAGGTAATAATATAAGTAAATGGTACCCCTATATTAACTCACTTACATCTTCAAAAGATTGAATGAAAGATCGATTAATATATAAGTTATAAGTAGACACGGTAGCTATATACAGTCATAGTTCGTGTAAAGTGTTTTAATATCAACCAAATGAATAGATTTCTATGTCGTCTGAACATTTCAGTGAGATCATCTGCAACAATAAATCACTTTTCGAGTAAGAAGGCAAAAAAAAAATAACAAAAGAATGGTAAATATATTGTTATAAAATCCTATCATAAACTGATGTTAGATTTACGAGCAAGTATCCTGTGGGGTGGTTTTTATCTCTATTGTGTGCTTTCTCGAAGTTTACAACGTCTTCATATTCTCATTGATTTATTTTTTTTTTATGCTTTACACAAATAAACCCAGTTAATATTATGAAAGAGGCTTGCGGCGAATGAACAAAATATGTGTATCAGAAGTATTGCACTAGTGAATTCAAAGATACAGTCTTCAGCGATGCCACAATGCCACTGTTACATGTAGGATAACGGTATCAATATGTAATCTTTTAATTTTCTTTTACTTCTTTTACTTTGGAGTGTGGATGCAACATTATACCCTTCGCAACATATATAAAATAGTATCCAACACAGATATTTTAAGGGATCTTTTCGGTTTGAACGGCAGTTTTTAACATAATTTCTAGGTAACTAAAAAATTTTAAACTTCGTATACTGGTAGAATGTGTTTATAAAACATCTTTTTCTCTTGGCTTTAGTTTGTAAGATATTTGTGGGTTTTTTCTTCAATTTCTGCAATTTCAACCAATCAATGACGTGTATTGAGTTAAAAAACATTCTGTGCCGTATGAATATATGCCTCGTTTAAGAAACAGATTGGGTTTATTTACATTTGTGAAGAAAAAAAGATACCCTTCCCCCCACCCCCAACCCTAACCCTAACTAACCCTAACTGACTCTAACCCTAAAACAGATTGAAATGCAATAGATCGATACTAAGGTCATAATTACGGGTGACAATTTCATATGACACCGCTAGAGAAAACTACCGTTCAAACCGAAAAGATCCATTTTAAGTATTAGTTTTTATGAAGATGGTATCACTGAGTTATTTCACTTCGTAAGTTATTTCCTAAAATTATAATTTTCACGCCAACGCGGTTACAGTCTTGTTATCTTCTTAGTGACTCTGTCATCAATAATTCAATACATATAATGAAGTCAATGCTTCCCTGCAGAGCTCCAATATATTGCTGTATTTATTGAAATTATTAAAATAATATTAAAACATAGACTATTGTCTTTTCTATTATTGTCTTTAACTCTTTAATACATACTGCATTAAATATGGTAACGCTAACTTGGCTATTTAAATATAGGCTGTTTTGGAGACAAATAACCTTTCTATTCAAGGCACATGGCCTGAAATCTGAAATTTGGAGGAAGCCAGTCGATTAGATCGACCCCACTATGCAACAGGTACTTAATTTATCGACCACGAAGGGATGGAAGGTAAAGTCGACCTCGGCGGAATAAACACAGAGAGGACAAACAAGGACAGACAAAGGGATTAAGTCGATTACATCGACCCCAATGCGAAACTGGTATTTGTTTAATCGACCCCGAAAGGATGAAAGGCAAAGTCAACCTCGGCGGAATTTGAACTCAGAACGTAGCGGCAGACGAAATACCGCTAAGCATTTAGCCCGGCATGCTAACGCTTCTGCTAGCTCGCCGCTTTCGTAAAGACAGACGAAATGCCGCCAATCATTTCGCCCAGCGTGCTAACGTTTCTGCCAGCTCGCCGCCTTATTTTAGAGACAAATAACATTGATCATGTTATTTATTTGAACACATTCTGCAATATATTCGTAGTCATTTAAATACAATGTTATTGTTGTTGTTTCAAAACTACCCCTTGACATTGTCCCCAAACAGGTATCAACTGCATACACCTAATATGTTATTATTCATTCCCAGGTTGTTGTGTCATAGATCAACTCTAGAAACCACCACAACTATCCATTTCGCTACTCCACTATTCGTCCTCTCTTTTTTTTATATTTGAATTTGTATGTATTATTTTAGTTGCTTAGATTACAGATGAGTAAACTTACCAAGGAGTGAAATTATGCGGTTAGAAATAACAGGCAAAGCACTCCAAATCATAACCTTGTTGTCTTGACGAAAATTAGTTGGAAAACATACTCTCATAAATGGAAAGTTAGGAGGGGTTGTCCTGCTTTTGCCTATCTATGTTCGACAGGAGCTAACACGTGGTCAAACAGGGGTATCAACAGATAATTAAAGTAGACAGAATTCAACATCCTTCAGCACAACCATGACAGTAATGAAGCGACAACTATAACAAGCAATCTTCAAGGCGGCGAGCTGGCAGAAACGTTAGCGCGCCGGGCGAAATGCTTAGCGGTATTTCGTCTGTCGTTACGTTCTGAGTTCAAATTCCGCCGAGGTAGACTTTGCCTTTCATCCTTTCGGGGTCGATAAATAAAGTACCAGTTTCGCACTGGGTCGATGTAATTGACTTAATCCCTTTGTCTGTCCTTGTTTGTCCCCTCTATGTTTAGCCCCTTGTGGGTAGTAAAGAAATATATAACAAGCAATCTTCTACGTCGCCGCTGGAAATAGCAATCAAATCTCTCTCAAATCACACCATACCATCTTACAAAAGATAAGACACACTGGATAATATAGTTCAGTGTGGGAAAATGAGGGCAGTATCAAGCATAGTTGGAATGGTCTTGATCAAACAACAACCATAAGAAAATTAGAATAACTATACTAATGCAGCTATGGCGCCAAATTTCCATAGAATTACAGTGTCCAACACAGTATTACAGTTCTTTCTCAACAGATATGCTAGAATTTATCTACTGCTTTGGTTTGAGCACAGAATGAAGATTGATAATGCTAACAAGATACAATCACACAATTCTTCAGTTGATATTCCAACTGGTCCTCGACAACGTGCATATCATCTATGTATTTTTCAACATTCATTACTTTATGACATAATTTAACGACTTAATGCAAGGGAAAAAGAAAAGATAGGAACATTGTAAAATTGTGGACATCAGCATTGAATCTTTTTTTACAAGACACACAATTAATTGTGAAGATTATTTTAAGATTCATATTTTTCCATATCAAAATTGAATGCAAAGGAACAGTATAATCTCCAACTAGGAATAGAAATCGAAACATGATACCAATTTGCAAAATATGATAACCAATTAAAGACATTATCGCAATTTCTGGGTTTTTTACAGGATGTTTTTTTTTTCCGTGAAGGGATTATTTTATCATGTTTTAAACTCATTAAATGATATTTTCTTAATGAATATGTGCGTAACTAATACTAATCGATCAACTGAAATTACTCAAAAACGAAAAAATGATCATAATGATTTTTTTTTTACTGTGCCGCACATAAGACATAGCAATATTGTTTTAAGTTGATTTCTTTTTGCTGGGATAAACTCCAGTATTTTACTTTTAGGGCTATATTCCCTGAGTAATTCAAAATGTGGTATAGATGTATCATGATGCCCCTTAATGCATATAATTATATGGAATATACGCACAGCTCGAAATAACTTTCGTGAGCCATCTTTGGTACACCTACGCAAGGGTGGTTCTTTTGGTGAATCTGGGTGAAATATCAGTATTTAATATTAGGATCTAGCGTTCTTCACGTCTTTACGTACTGAGTTCAAATGCCGGAATCGATTTTGCCTTTCATCCTATCGGGGCAGATAAAATAAGTACAAAGTTGAGCACTGGGGTCGACCTAATCGACTTAGCCCCTCCACAGAAATTGTATAAGATATATTTGCATGTCGTATCTATATTCTTCGGAATCCTTTTTTTTTTCTACCTTAGGCAAAATTACAGTGGGAGGGTATAGTTGTTACCATCGACTACAGTACTTCACTGGTACGCTGTCTTATTGATTCCAAAATGATCAAGAGTAAATCTGACTGGCTACTGCGAGTTTAGAGCTCAGAAACTAAAATCCGAAAAAAATATCGCAAAGCATTTTTGCTGACACTCTGTCATCTCACCGAATCGTTAATACTAAATCTAATAGTGATGACTGTTATAACGCTAGTTTGTCGTATTATTGTTCAAATTACATAAATTTCAAATGTGTTTCATATCGTAAGCAAGTCAGCTTGATAGACCTATCAGTAAGTTATCAAATAATACAACATATACAAATAATTATGATGAAATGCTTATCAGTACTACCGTTACCTTAGTTAAGTAAAACAGGTAGCAAAAATAAGAGTGACATCTATTTAGAGGTAAGGCAATCGTTGAAAATTAAATATTTTTGTCGTATATGTATGGCAACACTGGTGTACGAACAACGAACCTTTAGAATGGTAGTCTAACGGTAGTTGCTACTCTATAAGATTTACAAGATTTTGTCTTTAAAATATTTATTCCAATTAGCTATTATTATTCCGAATTTTAACGACTTTATCCAAACTCCTATTCCTGAAAAAGTAATGTTTATAAATTGTCATGTCTCTTCATAAAACGGCAATTTCATTTCCTAAACTTTTGCTGTTATTGAGCAACATTAAGAAGTTTTTATCAAGCAAATTTAACAAAAACATAGCAGATCGCTTATTTTGTCAAAAAAAGCCAAAATTACTTTTATTTGATTCGAACTGGGAAGTAAATCAGTTGAACTTCTCATTCATCTACACAGTTCAATTTTAATTTTCTTTTATATATGAACATGGATCTAAAATCGATTTGAATTTATCAACGCTCTGTATATTTTATTCTATAAGAATATATTTTATTCTTCTTTCACAATATTTCAATAATGGCAAAGTACCAGGGGCTGCTGAAAAGTTCCTGGCTTTAAGGCTGTCGTGAAAGGCCTGGTTGAAGGTCCAACCTTCCGAGTTCTTTTACAAAGCTTAGAAAACCTGAAGGACCGCTGCAATAAGTGTGTGAACCTGAGAGGGGAATATGTTCAATGAAATCATAACTAACTGATTCTCCTGTATTATCTTTTACCCAAAAGCAGGAGCTTTTCAGCACGCACACACACCCGTGCAAAGGACCTATATTGAGGGAGAAAAAATTCAGCGATGGGACATTCAAGAATTTTATAAAAAATTAACAGTGCAAGAGAAGAGAACTGACATTAACAATATGGTGAGCAAATTATGTCGTATTTAAGTTCTCCGAGAACCTCTTTCCTGCCCAACATTGGACTCTTTTGAAATACATCATATTAAAGTGCATGTAATCTCACGGGCTAAAACAATGAGCCTCTCAGCACATGCTCGACTCTGTAGAAATAGCAACCAAATTTCTATTAAATCACACCTCACAATCTTGAATATAAAAACACACAATAGACAATGTATACCCCTGATATACCCTGTTCTAGTTTGTCAAAAAGATAATTATTATTGTTTTCTTATCACGAGAGATGAGCCCTTTGCTCAGGTTTTTGTACACTAGTGTTGAAATAATTTTTGTAACATTTACCAACATATTTACAGCATAAATATAATTAGATATCTTCAGTCAAGAATTGAAACTGATTATAAGCTCAGTCTCCCAGCTACGCAGTAATTAAACATTGTTATCCAAGTCATATGGCCACAAATTTATGTTTGAATTGAGGTAATGAGATTATGCGACGTTCATGCGCTTCTTAAGAAAATTTTGTAAATATATTTTATTAGCTGCGAACAGAAATCGATGACGGGTCGTGAACCTGTCTGGTTAGGAAATATAAACAGAATCTGCGGGAAAAAAATTGGTGATACGCGTCTACAAATATCATTTAATAAAATCAACAAATTTGGATTAAGTTCGTTCGTCTACCATATGGGTACGAGAGTAATGATATTTCAAACATAACCCTTCTTCGGAGAGAAACATAGTTTTTAGTGTTTACGGTAGTACTAAGTATACAGGCTTTGGTCAGGACCTAACCTTTATTCTTCAGGAAATTAATATCGACTGATTATTAAATCACTGATAAGAAACAATAGGCGCTCTAGCAGGGTATGATTTATTATTTTATCGACCAGAAACAACCATTACAAGTGAGAGTTGTAAACGATGGGAAAAATTAAAACAATACCTCCAATTTTAGAAGGGTTAAATGAAAATTGCTGATGCTTTGGTTAGAATCAACATATCAAACTTTTTATTTATTGATGAAGTAGATGATATCAGTAATCATAAGATTAATTATATGTCACGCAACATAATGGGATGTTTGTTTTTTACCAGATATGCATAAAAGAACAATGTTAGCTACAGAAAATTTATTAGTAAAGATCACCATCCAACTATGTTATTCAGAGATTATTTAATGTGTGTCTGAATAGGAAATAATTTTTTAAAAATTTTATATGAAAAAATGCGGTCTCTAATTTCAGTTAGTATTTGGGAAAAACTGCAAAACTACAATAATTTCTGTATGGCTCAATTACATCTAGAGCAAATCAGTCTACTGGCTGTCAATCACTACTCAACCCCAAATGCAGAAGAGATTGTATATATGCCCTACAAGCTAATGAAACCTTTGTCAATAAATTAGTGTCCCGCCATGTCAATAAATTAGTGTCCCAATCCAAGTCATCATACTGAATGTTCCACAGATTCTAATATTGCCATAAATAGTAAGAATCTTGTGATATGCCAAAGATAAAGAGAAGTCTAACGTTTATATAGAAAACGCGAATGGTTGGCTCTCGAAGAGACCGAAAGCAAAAACAAATGGCATGGGAAGTGTGTAATCTGTGAGATGTAAGATAAAAAGAGGATTTAAGGTGTGATGAAAAGGTGGAGAAGATTTTAACAAACGAGAGGAAAGTGATATCGAAGGCTGTTTTACTCTGTCTGACATTTCGATGGCGACATTGTATGCTATAGAATAATTCGTAAGTGTCTGTATGTTATATATTTATGCCTGTCGTTGGTTTTGTTATTTTTAATCACCAGGTTACATATGTAATCATCTTATAAGTAGGCAGAGGGTAGGCAGGCAGGCAGGCAGGCGGGTAGGTAGGTAGGGAGAGAGGGGGGGAGGGAGATAGATAGATAGATTTACTAACAGGACTAATATATAGTGAGATGAGTATCTATTTACATAACAATACAGGTAGTTATCTACGTTTGATTACGCATTATTTCTTAAGATGAATTACTTTCTTGCTTTAACTTCTAATCAGATACAATGCAGATTATATCGCCTTCACACATCACACAAAACCTACAATTTCTTCATGAATGGAAGCGTTTAATACGTATTGCAGTAGTAAGATAATAATTAAGATTCATTCACTAGTACACAGACAAATCTCAGGAAGCCTTTTAATACACTCCCTTCACTTCCGCTACACCCACACACTTGTACTACACTCAAACAAAACAGCTAATGCAGAGAAGTATTGTCGTACATTAGAAATAAACACAAAAAAAACATTATAATCATAACAGACCATACGTGTACTATACTAGAATTCCGGGAGAATATAGATTAAGACAGCTTAAACCCCACACGCACATATATAACACTAGGTCAAAAGCTAAAACAGCTAGCAATAACGGGCCCTATAACCACCCACTAATTTCTAAAAATATAGATTATACTACTCCTAAGCAACCAAAAAACGTGGTGGACGCTCTATTCTATGGCATACACCTCCCTTCTCATCAAATGTTAACAACTTAGCCAACTCCTTTTTTTAATATATTAAGCTCTGACTTCACCCGTCAACATAAGTATTACTCTATCTTTGATAGATCTACTTTAAAGTTATCCTACTCTTCCCCGCCCAACTTTGAGTCTATCTTAACAGTCTCTAATAGACGAAAACTTTCTCCCTATTATCCGAATATACACCGAAACAACTCTGAATACCCATACATGCATAGCCCCAACATCGAACCCAATACTTTACCAATCCTACTAGCACTAACAAGAATACTAATACCCTGACCTCCACCACAAATACAGATAGGATAAATATTAACAATGATAGAAATAATAATAATAATAATAATAATAATAATAATAATAATAACGATAACGATGACGATGATGATGATAACATAGACCAATCTGCAATCATATCTAATCTCTCCCTAGGTGGTATTACTGCATCCAGGCGGCGAGCTGGCAGAATCGTTAGCACGCCGGACGAGATGCTTGGCGGTATTTCGTCTGCCACTACGTTCTGAGTTCAAATTCCGCCGAAGTCGACTTTACCTTTCATCCTTTCGGGATCGATTAAATAAGTACCAGTTACAATATAATCGACTTAATCCTTTCGTCTGTCCTTGTTTGTTCTCTCTGTGTTTAGCCCCTTGTGGGTAGTAAAGAAATAGGTATTACTGCCTCCATTCCTGGGAATAATCCCCACGATGCTCTACCATGTAACTGCCGCTGTGGGACCATTTGCTCACTACAAACCCATTGCAGAAGGCATAACGTAATTTACAACTGTACCATCCTCAACACGCTACACAACTCTACAACCATATATATAGGATCAACTATAATTTTTTAAACAGAGATACGCTGCATATCTCAATTCTTTTAGATATGTGAAACAGTAAATCCACAACCCACACCAGTCACATACTTTATCTTAAAACGAGAAATATTCCATATAACTTACTATGGCCCATAATAGATTCAGGATTTCCATATCGAGGTCAACGCTCTGCTTACAAGTTATGCCATATATTAAAATATAACTCTTCGCTACAGCTAAATAAGTATAATGCGGCCCTAGGTACACGCAACCACCGGTTTTTTTTTCATACCTTTAAATTTCACCACAAATCTAAATGCAACTTAAATCACTACACAGTACGTATACCGAATACCCCTTAGGTAACCTCCAACAACCTTATCTGACTTTCCGATTTCTTAGTTTTTTTTAATTTTTAATTCTTTAACTGTTTAATATAAATGCACACACACATACATGTATATATATATATATATATATACTTGTATGCGTATATGTATAGACAGATATGTATATAAACATGTGTGAGTATGCGGGCCTATATAACAGTCCATATATACGTTTATATGTGTGTGTGTGTGTGTGTGTGTGTGTGTGTGTGTGTGTGTGTGTGTGTGCGTGCGTGTGTGTGTACGTGTCTTTGCGGAGGGCGGTATCTATGTGTAAAAAGACCTCAATCGGTCATGAAGGACCATAGCATTACACCTAGAAAGTTCCACTCCAAGGTACAATTCCGGGCAAAGTTGTTTATGAAAGACCAGTAGTAGCCAATGCACGCCAGCCTTCCCACTGCACGCCAGCCTCCCCGCTGCAAACCACGGTTGTTATCCAAGGGAAAGTCAAAGGCCGGTACAGCTTCGCACCAGAGACGTCGCTACTTATTTCTACAGCTGAGTGAATTGGAACAACGTGAAATAAAGTGTCTTGCTCAAGAATTCAACATAAAGCCTGGTCTAGTAATCGAATTCACTACTTCATGATTAACGGCCCGACGCTCTAACCACTGAGTCATGATCCTTCACATATCTATGTGTGTGTGTCTGTGTGTAAGTATATATATATATATATATATATATATATACATATACACACCTACATATCTATCTATATATATGTCTATGTCCATGTGTGTATGTATATATATATATATATATGTGTGTGTGTATATATATATATATATATATATATATACCTACATATATATATGCATACACGCATACACACACATATATATAATGTGCGTGTGTGCATGTGCGTGTGTGAGGTTAAATATAATTTGGGTAAAAACTTGTATGCTAAACGAAGCTTGTCCACAGTTATTGGTTACCTAATGTTATTAACTTCGGTGGAAATGCTTCTTTTACTGGATATTCCATAGTATTCATAGAGTTTATAAAGAGAGATGAATAAGAGAGAATGGATTGAACTACATTCTTACCACTACAATTGTTTCCACACATTGTTACACCCATGATACACCCATAGTAAGAATGTAAGTCAAAAGTATATATGTATATATGCGTGCATATATAAATAGCCATACGTGTGTATTTTAGATCCCTTCCAAATAGATTGCTGATAAGCGCAGAAATTGCCATTCTTTATCGCTTTATCACATTCTCATCTCTAAACGCTTAATTTCATTCTTCATGTTTTTCTATTTCTTCTTAATAATTGACCATGAAAATAGAATTGTTAACTTCACATGGGAATTTTTGAGAGTGTTTATTTCTTTGTTCTTGAGCTTTGTATTTTGATTAATCTTGTGTTTTGTCTGTCAGAATTTCTCAGGAAATTGCTGAAAATGCCACACTGCTTTGGGGGTTCATTCTTGTATAAAGCGAAATGACATTATGATCTAACAAAAGAATTTTTCAAAATAATCACCAGAAGAAACACATTTTACACCTTTGATGGATGATATTAGTAGTTACCAGTTCCAGCGTCAAAGAACTTCGACGATGGAACTGGTAATTGCTAATATCCTTTATTAAGGATATGCTTTAATTCTTCTTCACTGAAGACGGTATAGTTGGCTTTTATATGGAAATCTTTGCTCAATGAGATATGCATCATTTACTTAGCTATTCTATAAACAGCCGTAAGGGACTTAATGCACGATTTCTTAATCCTTTATTTCCTCTAACAGCTCTTCTGTAAAGTGACATCACATGTTTTACCTACTCATTCTTTCTTTCCATTATGCATATATGCATCTATACCTTCCTTCCTTTAAAATCCTCCTCCGCGCATTTACGCACACCATACACCTCATACCTTCTTTTTCCCCCAACTTCTACCCACACATACACACACGTACACGCGCACAAGTACACACATACATACGCACGCGTACACACACACTCGCACACACACGCACAAACATACATACATGCATACATACATACATACATACATACATACATACATACATACATACATATGTACATGTATGTATATAAATGTGTGTGTGTGTGTGTGTATTTTGGGGAAAGGGTGGATCTTGAAGCAAAAAATAGAGGACAGATATTGGTTTAAAAAAGCCTTTCGGATAGGAAAATCGATGGTTGTCCATCATTCCAAAAATAAGAATTATTTCATATTCCGCGAAGTTTATAAAACTACTTGTAACGTCGACAATGTATGTGTATGCTTGTGTGTCTGCGTGTGTGTATGCGTGTGTGTATGAGCGTACGCGCGCGCGTGTGTGTGAGTGTGTAGTTCTTACACAGTTTCTCTTTGTTAAATTCCACACAATATATTTATCAGCTGGAAGTTAAGTTAAAAAAATATTTCCCGTCTGTACGGCGCAGTGTGTGATCGAGCCTATGGTTGCGAAGCTAACTTTTCAACCCCGCAACCATTTAAAATATATTCTGCATAAACATCTTACTTCTTTATTCCACTTTTATAAAATGTACCAAGTCAAAAGTAGAAAAATACTTTGAAGTTATTAATGTTAGAGAGATAAAGCATTGAAAATATATGCTCGAATTTCAATATGTGAATTCAGCTACAGATATATGCAATCATCTTTCTGTCTCATACGTGATAGATGTATGAATATATTAAGGATATTAAAATATATTACTGTTTTTTCCGATAATATTGCTGCATGAATTTCATACAAACATAAGGTTATCTCTAGAAATGTAACAGCTGACTAAATAATATTCCTCAAATACTGGGAAGAGTGACATGAGAAATGTGACATTTGTGCTCTCCACAGGAGCATTAGAGACATAAAAGGCCGAAAAGTTGGTTCTAACTGTAAATCAAATACACGTTACAGACTCTGCTTAATAGCAACTTCCCTCTTAGTCTTCGGTATTCCTTCTTACTTTCATCTTATATGATTCACAATCTGTTCTCAGCGACGAATTCAACGAAAGTGTTTGTATTTTATCAGTGAACTTGCTATAAATAGGAAACAAATATCCCTCAAATAACACGCTACTCCTTTACATAAGGATATATATGTGACGGTGTAATATATAATATACGCAAGACATGGATGGCTCCACCTGGAATGCCATTAATCAGTGGCTTGGCCTTTGAGAGCAAATAAGTGCATCCACCGATTCTCTAGCCACTCTTTACACCTCACTCTAAGCATCGTACTAAAGACTTTAACCTATTTTAAGAACTGTAGTTCATTCATGTGCACGATACCTCTCATTTAAAAGTTCGACTCTCGTAAACATGAACCACATCTATTACATTAGTCTGGGAGGGACTAGTAAAAAAAAAGACAACTTCCTGTCTTTAATAAAATACATAAATGTTATAATCAACCAAATTCATCTTAGATAGCAATGCAAATCATATATTTTAAACTCATACACCACCTGGGTCTACACAATTTTATTCTAAACTGATAACAATTTTTCTCAGGCTTTTCTATCAGAATATTTGTGTATATGTGGTGTGCTTGTGTTTGCACGCATTCTTAATTGTGTTTTCAACAACAGTAGCAGCAGTGACTACTCAGAAAGTAATTATTTTCATTAAGAAGGTACACGGTTCAAATCCAAAAGTAATTGAAATATTAATACATCTGACACTACTAGTTCATGCTGAAGCGAAAACATATATTGAAACAAAGTAAGCCGCAAAACTACATTCTGTAAAGCATCTTGTCTACTATATGCATATTAATTTCCCGGCCTAGTCTTCTTCCTGAATCGGTTTTCCTCTATAAACACGAGTACTTATAATATAGGTGTATAGAATAGAGATGCTGCAACTTCTGTGCTTTTCACATAAGCAACTGAATTGTGTTCAACCGTCACTTGTAATTAATACTTGCAATAAAAAGCATGTGAACATTACACAATCATAGTTTTAGTTTTGGAAAATCGAAGAGATTGTATCGGTATAAGGAATTCACAACTTTGAAATCATTGACTCTTTCCCTGTCCTATGCCTTACATGTAATACACAGGACATATTTCCATAGCGTCCATGCATCATATATGATTCACATTCTCAACTTTTTCAACCACTAGAGTAACTTGGAACTTATGAATGGAAAACTTTATGTCAGATCGTTTAAACAAGAGTTAACTAAAAGTCTCCAAACAAGCATGGACATTTAGGGCAAACTTATAAAAATGATTTGGACTGTCAAAGGGATAAAGAAATAGTCGGAAGCAAAGTTAATAGAAGTTTCGGTTCCACAACCAAGTTGTTTGGATTATTTTTAACCAATAATATTAACATCACTGGGAAAAATATTCATTGCAACTTCTCCTCTTCTGCTGCTCAAAATTCCTCAAACTCTGTCTAAAATAATTATATAGTCTTCAACCTGTTTATTTTATGATAAGAATATTTCTATTAAACACTCAATTTTACTCCAATTTCACACGCACCCTTTACTTTAGTGTTGGCAATCCTAATAGTTGCATACACAATTATTTTGTTTTTCTGAAATATTTGTTTTCAACTGTGCTTTTAAAATCCATTACGATAAAGTATATAAATAGATTTTTACTTTAAATACCAAAGTGTGTACTGAAAATACATATTACAAAAGAAGGAAAATATTAGCAGCTACAACATTATTCTTAATTGGTAGAATTATATGTATTTTTTTCTTTCAGATGGAATTCGTATTTCATATTCTAGAGAAAAGGTCAGCTTAACTTATTGATTAGCAATAAAATATGAGAGAACATTTATATACGATCTTCTTAGAATGATAAGAAAATTCATTTCCCCAGGGATTTCGTTTGAACAACGCTATTTAAGAATCATTCTTAGATTCTATAAAGCATTAGTAAAAATACGAAAAATTCAGTACATAAAATTGATCACGATGTGAAGTAACATTTTCCATATGTATGCTTAGACTGATCAGTATTATCAGACATAAACACTAGAGATATGGTGAAATTATTCTGTTTCAACAAGGTATTTATCAATGAACAGCTATCTCTCTCTGGCAATGCTCCTGAGTGGTAGTACATTCATAAATGACTCACCCTCTTCAATAGAAGATAATTCAAGCAATGAATACATGAATAATAGAAATATTGAAGTACTGCAATGTGATTCGATTGCATTTCAGCAATATGATGCGGATAGATATAAAAATGCCAGAACCATTCGAAAAACTCTGTTGTAACTTTTAGCTGATCTTCAAGTCTCAAGTAGAAGGAAATCAGAACTGTTACAATATCGGACCAAATTCGTTATAATGTTAAGTTCTGTTTCTCTCCAAGTTCTAATTACAGACTCTTCTGTGGCAAATAAAATAAGTCCAGCGGTAATGTGTTAAAGTCAATTCATGTGGCAGACTACATTATTTACCGTGAAACTAGTCCTCTGTGATCACAAGAAATCAATATTTCATACAGTTCTAGCGAGCGTTGAAAGGCAAACGATAATCCCCTGGCGAAATATGGTGGAGAATCAATTTTCAATGACCGGTTAGCTCAAGCACATCTCATTCATACCGATAATGATCTTAGAACATGCATAACAGTACGGACATCATAATACCTCATTATCCCTTCTCTTAAAAGAAGATAAGGGACAACATAGGCTTCATGCAACAAAGTCAACATCAACAGCATTTGGAACAATAACAGAACAATAATATTTAAAGTATATTACCTCAACAACAGTTGTAATTACTCCAGTCATTAATTTAAGAGGTTTTGATTCGTATCCTTTCATATTCGTCATCAGTTCAGTGTTATTCAGAGCTATATCTCTAACTTTCAATCTCATCCAGGCAGCATAATAGATAACATCATGTTTGCTGTACAACATATGTATATTCTGAGCTCCTATCGACAAATTCCGCTATGGATAAACAATGAGGCAGACTGGCGCTGCATAAAACGACAGAGATAACACTATAAAAACTAATATAGTTTAGTGGCTGAGCGCACCTTCTAATATATGTTTGTGTGCATAGGAAAATAAGAAATATATAATTCGGCTAAAAATTGCAATGTTTTTACAAAGTTTGCATTCTTTCAAGGCAGGTATCATTATTCGATCATTCTGATCTGATGTTGGTAATAATAACAGTAATTTCTCATCACAATGTTAAGAATATGAATCTTTCTTTTTTTTTTTTTTCAGATTTATAAACGATGAATGTAATGCAATGATAAAGTTACTGCGATAGCATTAACAAAAAATAGATTATTTTATCTACAGCTATACCATTCTAGCCGAAAACCATTCTTATTTATAGTCATATAAACATAGAACAGTTAATGACAATACATTATCTTTTTTGTGTGCGCTATATTTTTTGTACTATAGACAGAAACCAAGATGCGCTACCATAATTGCGTTCCTACCAAACATAAAGCGAACGGTTCAATATATATCACAGTCTGCCTATTTCGGGAGTTACCAAATTCATTTAATAATAATTTCTATTCCTGCGTTAGGCATCACCGATTCTTAGTTTTCAAACTAATCTGAGACACAAAGACGCTTATCGAAGCAAAATCTCATCACAAACAACAAATAAAAGATTGGCTTTTATCATTACTAAACAGTAATTGCGTTTTTGGTCTGCGGCAAAATGTATCTTCGCAAATTACATTTATCACTTTCCACCTCTTGATGATCCTTAAGGGTAAAAATATGATGTTTATATTCAGTAAACAAGAATTGTTAGACTGAGCACTCTCTAAGTCGCTAATGCAAGAATAAATAAAGCAGTTATGCTCCAAATAGATTCAAAGAGAGTATTCAATGGATTTCAATGTGAAGCATGGTGATTATTTTTGTAACGAAAATAAATAAGTTAATTTTCAAATAGCTTCAAAGCATACAGTAAGGTTATTATTAACCTCTCTCAAATACTGCTTTGTCACCTATTAACATTGCGAAATATGTAAATACACCCTTATACATATATACATACATACGAACGTATGTATAAATATTTACACATACATATATACACACGCATACGCACATACGCACGCATTTATATATATATATATATATATATATATATATATATATATATATATATATATATATATATATATATACATACATATATATGTGTGTTTGTGTGTGCGTGTGTGTATGTATGTAGATAGATAGATATAGATATAGATATACACATGCATACATGCATTCAGGGTGGATGAAAAGTAAGTAGGCATTAAAAATTGGTAATAAAATACAAATCCATATTTCTTTTACAAATTTATTGAAACAAGTGATACAGGTTCTTTATTACATGAGGAAATGAAAGTAAATCTTCATATTTCAACGTAAGCACTAGTGGCGTCAACCAGTTTCTCCAAACGGCCAGTGATAGAATGACCAACCTTCTGAAGGATGTCGTCTTGGATATCATTGAGAACCTCCTGAATCCGTGTCTCCAAGTCCTCCAGCGTGCGTACGAGATTTAGTCTTGTACACCTCCTCTTTTGTGTAACCACACAGGTAAATATATGGCTAGAGATCTGGACTTTTTGGAGTTCTGAACTTCTGGACTCCTGCGGTCACAGTCTTCAGGTTTTAGCTCCTGCACGTAAGAAGGTTTCCACGGACGAAAATTCAATTCTTTATGCAACACCGTACGTATTGTGTGTCTTTTTAGTCCACTTTCACGAGTTGTTTGACGTGTTGATTAAACATTTCCTGCCCCGTTGTCATGTCTCCTCTAATCGGGATGCGGTTGGACAGCCACCTGTTCTTGCATCGTTCACAGAGCTCGTGGTCATCAGCTTTGCACGACAACTTTTTATTGTCTCCGGACGTCGTGTTGCATGCACGCCACCATCTCTAAACCAAAACAATGGGGAATTCAACACTTCATAGCGTGCTGCTATCTTAGCTCGCTCCTGAACAGCCAAGCGAGCGGCCATCTGGAAAATAAGAAATAAGAAATAGGACATTAAAAAGAAATATAAGAAATCTCCATTAGTGCTATCTGTTTAAAAAATGTTTTCGTCATGACTTCAGTGATACTAAAAATTCTATAAGCAATTTTTAATGCCTAGTTACTTTCCACCCACCCTGTATATATTCAAGGTTTGCTTACATGCATACAGCTGTGTATATGTGTAGCATATATTTATCTATTTATTGTATATATATATATATATATATATATATATATATGAGGGCTTACGTGTATATCTGTCTATGCATAGATGTGTCTAGAACATTCGAATACTATCATAGTCTCATTCAAGCAACTAAGATGAGCCAGTAATCGAGCCTCTATACAGCTGTTCGACGTACATATATTACCAGTCAAATTCCCTCAAATCGCGTCCTGCAGTCTTATTAAAAATTAAATGTGTACATTGACCAATATAAGGCATGATTGTTTGGTAAGAAGCTTACTTCCCAACCAGTCCCACTGAGTGACATTTTGGGCAAGTGTCGTCTACAATAAGGTCGGGCCAACCAAAGTCTTATGCTTGTTAGTGGATTTGGTAGGCGGAAACTGAAAGAAGCCCGTCGTTTATAGATAGATAGATAGATAGATAGATAGATAGATAGATAGATAGATAGATAGATAGATAGATAGATAGATAGATAGATAGATAGTTTTAGTTATCCAAAACATAAAGACTGAAGAGACGTGGTTTAAAAAGATCTACTCAATCAGGGTTGATCTAGAACTAAACTACATCAGTATTTCAGTAGATAACCACAATCTTCAGTTGATATTAGTGAAGTGGGTTGTAGGAATGCTGTTATGATACATTTGCTTACTTGCGAGTGTGCTTGAATGTGTGCTTTGCCTCATGAGAAGAAATGCTTAGTTTTGTCGTCAGGTATTAACCTCATAGTGTTTTGTTTAGGATAGACGTAATGCTATAGAATATTGACGTGTCGCATATTTATATTCTTGCTTTGTCTCTCTCCCCCACTCTCTCTCTCTCTCTCTCTCTTCTCTCTCTCTCTCTCTCTCTCTCTCTCAAGCAATGGTTGTAATGTACCTTTCTTCTATGAATGTAAAACTGATAGAAAAATTAATCATTTGATTTTTATCTCAAGTTGAATAAGGATTTGTGCATAGGTGTGTGGCAGTGTGTGTAACTCTACGTGCGTGTGTCTGTGTCTAACATTCATCTAAGCAATTAACGATTCTTCCTACAATCTTAAGACACACGCACATGCATTTCGTTGTTGTTGTTGTTATGTGTATTTGTATTTGACAATAAACTCCACTCTTAGCTTTCCTAACATATTTTCTCTCTTTCCCTCTCTCTCTCTCTCGTTCTCTCTTCTCTCAATCTATTTATCTATCTAGCTATTTCTTGTCTCTCCTTATATATATACATATATATATATATAATACATTAATACATACATATATACAAACACTACACACACACATATGCACACACACAAGTAGACAGGCGGTAAGAAAGAGTAAGATTGTGTGTAATCATGTATCGTTTCCCCGTTGAAGTCATATCATAATTATAGATGCAACTGAAATACAAAAATGAATAACATAGTCGTTTGGTAGTTGTCTTCCTGATTGGTTCTTCCTTTATATAAGTTACTCTAACTATGTATGCTTTCTTTTTTTTTCATTTTTTTTTTTTTCTTTTAGCATTTTAAACATTACACTTTTCCTGATACAAAATACAGATAGTGCCAAACTGTTTGATAGTTAAGAAGTTTTAATGAGATAATTAGTAAGTTATCGGTGCATTAGACATGGTATTACACTTGCTGATAACGGGTGACATTTAAATATCCGAAATTTTGATTAGTTTGGTTATATGGTTTACAGAAGTTATTATAATTTCAGCTGATGTCTTCGTGTGAAATGTAAGTTCATTCATTAAATTCATTAAATTCACATTAAATAAATGTACATCTTGATAGTTAAGAAGTTTTAATGAGATAATTAGTAAGTTTCGGTGCATTAGACAGGGTATTACACTTGCTGATAACGGGTGACATTTAAATATCCGAAATTTTGATTAGTTTGGTTATATGGTTTACAGAAGTTATTATAATTTCAGCTGATGTCTTCGTGTGAAATGTAAGTTCATTCATTAAAATTCATAAATTCACATTAAATAAATGTTACATCACAGAAATTGAACACTAGCTGGTCTTCTGAGGGTTCAATTATGCATATAACGTTCATCGTGCAACTTATGAGTCCAGATTCAGGACTCCTAGCTTTCACTGACTCATCATATACGTAGTGTTGTAAATAAGTTTATACTGCTTTTAAAAGGTTGGTCTCAGGATGAATGGCAGCGCCCATGATACTTTACATGCTTCTGAGATTGATAGTCAAAGGAAAGACGTTATTCTCAGACTGGATACTTGTCCTGAATACTTGCAACGGAGTAACTCCACAAAAGACACCCAAGGGCCATGTGGCTGTGCTAACACGGGTGATAGATCACGTCTACCACTCAAAGACAGAACCAGTCGCTCCGGCGGACTTCAGCGCATTTTGCGTTAACAAAACAGCTCTCTCAACGCTTTGACTAACTCAACGTTATGGTGAAAGGCACTTGATCAAGGTACTGTCTTGCGTTATCGGATGTAGAACATGTAATTGTGAAGTGACATTTTCAAGTGACACAGTCATGTCAGCATCACCTTAGTCATCTTCTTTCCTGAATGATATAGTACAAAATTATTGTTCAAAATTCGGCGTCAAGTATCTAACACTGAATGGCGAATATCGTTATGCTATATATTAAATACAATCTACCTCGTGATGTCCGTAAGAACCCACAAGAAATTCTTAAACCCGTTGCCTATCATTTTAACTCTCCCGGCCAATTCACTAACTATTTCATGGCATCCGATGTTCTCCCATACTGACTACTATAGTACCAAGGGGGAAATCTTGTCTTCAGTCTGAGAGTCTCAACTCCGGAAGTTATAAATATATACCTCAATGTTCTATGAAAAGGTTTTCATCACCACTCTCAACCCTATTCTGTTTTTATTTTCTTTTAAGAAAAATTTCATATCTATATTGTACTTGCGGGAGTATGTAGATATGAATACATGTATGTATACGCCAACGTACTTGTGTTCTCATTAGTGATAGCCATAAACTGTCCAACTGCTCCGATATGTTTATATGTATATGTGTGTGCGTGTGTGTGTGTGTTTGTGTGTGTGTCTGTGCGTGTATGTATGTGTTGATCACTCTTTGTCTGACCACGTGAACAGAATATACTTCTTTAAGGGTATTTAATAACGCCAAAACATCTCCGCTGCCTTCACCTATTAGCTTTAAAACCAGATCTACTTCCATCTGTATTGAGTATATTTTCTAAAAATTTCACTAAACAGATCTTATGGCATTTATCTCGCTTATTTTTATAAGTTTTTTGAACAGCTCTAAAGGGAGTTTTTGTCTACCAATTGATTGGATAATAAAAGCTCATATATGTGCGTATGTCTTCTACTACTTACTGTATAATTCAGACGCCCTGAATTTTAAAATATTCAATGGGGTGCTATAAATTTAAATCACATTTCTAGGTGTGGTTGGCCGTTATCTCCGGCAGCCTGTTGTTGTTGTCCTAATCTGCCTCTTAGCTTGAACGCCATCTCTTTTTATCTAGCTTCATTGGCTATTCTTATCTGTGCTCCTTCTCCCTTCAATCACCTCTTATCCCAAATTCCTAACCGTTTTTCCTTCAACGTCAGAGCACTTCCGTTACTCTCTGTATCACCCACTAATATTATTCCTTCGACTTCAAGTCTATTTATTTGCCCACATCATAACCGCCACTTCCTCTGTCTTTCTCACTCCCAGATGAAGAGTAAGTGCCCGAAATATTAGATAATTCCCTCCTAAAGTGAGTGAAAAACTGAATTCTGTCATGAACTCTGATATACGTTCACATTACGGTGAACCTGCTTCTAATTCCATTGACCCAAGTAATTCGAAATTGCAATACTTCATCTATTGTGCACATAGCATCTCTCTCTCTCTCTCTCTCTCTCTCTCTCTCTCTCTCTCTCTCTCTCTCTCTCTCTCTCTCTCTCTCTCTCTTCTTTTCTCTATCTCGCTCTTCTTTTCTTGCCTTCTCTTATGCTTTCTCTCTCTTTCTACCTCCAGCTATATTACTCTGTACTTCTAGCGTCCTTTCTCTCTCTCTCTCTCTCTCTCTCTCTCTCTCTTCTCTCTCTCTCTCTCTCTTTCTCTCTCTCTCTCTCTCTCTTCACCGCCTCCCACATTTTCTATCTCTCTTCCAGTATCTCCAGGGTGTTTTTACTCTGAAGTTATTTTTAAAGAAGAGCTAAATATATACGCGTATAGAGAATTAATTAACGCATTTGTTCTATGCTACTTGCACAATTATGAATTAGTAATAATTATATCATTATTTAATCAACCGCTTTTTCAAGTAAGTTTATAGCTCAGTCAGCTGCAACACTTGCTAGTTGCATAACACTATGGTAATTCTCGGATTCTAGGCGCTACACACGGACATAATGAGTTTATTCAAGGATTGGGATTAAAATTGACATATTTGATTTCCGTGAACTTTTTTGTTTATTTCAATAAGTAGCATGTGCTATTTGTCGTTATAATAATGAACACACCTCGCTTTGTTCATTTCCATACAGTTATAGTTGTCCTGCTCTCGAATACTATTTTCCGGGAAGCTAACATCTTGTTCATGAGAAAAGATACTGCTTCCTCTTGCTACTTCTTTGTTCTTTTGTTTGATCTACACAAAAGAATGCCATTACTTCTTGACATTTCCAAAGACAAATGCTAGACTGAGAAAGAGGGGGAGAAAAGAAGAGAATGACAGCAATTTTGGCAGTAAGAATTAATTCAGAAGTTGTAGCTCGCTGCTGGATAAATGTCAAGTATATTTCGAATCTCTCTCTTCCTCCTCTTTATTTTTCTCATTCTCTCTCTCACGCACACGCAGACACACACTCCTTCTCCCTCTTTCACTCACTTTTCTGTTTCTTTCTCCCCTTCTCTATCTCCCTTCCTCTCTCCTTCTGTATTTCTTTTTTTCCTGTTTTTTCGTTCTGCTTATTTTTGCTTTACCCCCACAGCTAAATGGTATACAAATATACATATAGAGTTCTCTTTACTCATACCGATATATATATATATATATATATATATATATATATATATATATATATATATATATATATAACAGGTAAGAATTAACATTAAAATGCTATACCGAAAGTTGTTTAACAAGAGATCAATCCTGATCAAGCAATCCTCGTATGATCAAAGGCATAATCAAGTAGGACATCCCGTATTTTTAAGGGATCCATAGGATGATATTAACTAATGCATGGAGCTGAATGGTCAGATTTGACAGCAATTTGATTGCTATTTCTTTTTGGTCATGCAAACAAATAGACTATACCATTGAATCAGATTAAAAGAATATTTGTATGTATATATTTCTTTACTACCCACAAGAGACTAAACACAGAGGGGACAAACAAGGACAGAAAAACGGATTAAGTCGATTACTCGACTCCAGTGCGTAACTGGTACTTAATTTATCGACCCCGAAAGGATGAAAGGCAAAGTCGACCTCGGCGGAATTTGAACTCAGAACGTAACGGCAGACGAAATACGGCTACGCATTTCGCCCGGCGTGCGAACGTTTCTGCCAGCTCGCCACCTTTAACATTTGTATGTATATGTATCTTCTATGTATACATGTGTTAATATATGCGTGTGTGTACATATGTACTTAAACGATGAAGAAATATCTCATGGCAAAAGATGTCTATCAGTTACTTTAATGTCTTTGTTATGCATTGCCTGAATCATATTTATTCAGAACCATCTTAATGACAGGTCTATTGATAAGTATATGCCGAGAACCAATGGGATATTTTCCCCAAGTGTTGAGAATGTTTAAAGTTTCGCAATTCATAACAGTAAACCACAAATTTGTAAGCATGACACGAATTCAACACTCTCAGAAAATCCGATAATCTAACGGTGAGCTACTTCACCACTACTTTAACTGACATTACAATTACTTATAGACTTGATCAAAAGTTAAGTAACTCGCTGAATCATAAGGTTTGAATTTTCACATGACAGCTGTACTTTAATAATAGTCACTGTATATCGTGGAGTGGAATTAATACCTATTTCTTTATTGCCTACAAGGGGCTACACACAGTGGAGACAAACAAGGACAGACAAACGGATTAAGTCGATTATATCGACCCCAGTGCGTAACTGGTACTTATTTAAACGACCCCGAAAGGATGAAAGACAAAGTTGACCTCGGCGGAATTTGAACTCAGAACGTAGCGGCAGACGAAATACCGCTAAGCATTTCGCCCGGCGTGCCAACGTTTCTACCAGCGCGCCGCCTTAGAGTGGAATTAATACCAAAATTGACTCGTTGTAGCGAAAATCGCAATAGCTTCATAATGTATTATGCTAATCCTAACTTATTTCGTATTATCAGTTTTCTAATATACGCTAATAATCCTTTCTACTATAATCACAAGGTTTGAAATTTTGGTGGGAGGAGGATAGTCCACAGAACTCAACCAGTGCTTATTTTATCGACCCCGAAATGGTGAAAGGCAAATTCAACCTCGGCGGAATTTGAACTCTGCTTAAAGACATAAGAAATGCTACTGAGTATTTTTTTCTCTGCTGAGCTAATGATTGTGCCACCTTGCTGCTTTAGACCCCAGTGCCGACACTACCATACTTGTAGAATTTATCTCCAACTGACGATGTCCAGCTCCAGACTAGCGATTTTTGGAAATATTCATGGGTACTGGACCAAAAATCCTCCAGAATTTATAATAATAATTATTATAATAATAGATTCAAATTTTGCCACAAGGGTAGCAATTTTTGGAGAGGGGATGAGTTGATTATTTGGACCCCAGGGTTCAGCTGGTACTTAATTTATCGACCCCGAAAGGATGAAAGGCAAAGTCGACCTCGGCGGAATTTGAACTCAAAACGTAGCGGCAGACGAAATACCTATTTCTTTACTACCCGCAAGGGGCTAAACGCAGAGAGGACAAACAAGGACAGACAAACAGATTAAGTCGATTATATTGACCCCAGTACGTAACTGATACTTATTTAATCGACCCCGAAAGGATGAAAGGCACAGTCGACCTCGGCGGAATTTGAACTCAGAACGTAACGGCAGACGAAATACCGCTAAGCATTTCGCCCGGCGTGCTAACGATTGTGCCAGCTTGTTGCCTTGATCATTGTTGTTGTTGTTGTTGTTGTTGTTGTTGTTGTTGTCGTCATCGTCGTCGTCGTCATCATCATCATTATTATTATGATTATTATTATTATTATTATTATTATTATTATTATTATTATTATTATTATTATTATTTTAAAGTAGTGAAAAAGATGAATTATTAACGAAAATCTACATCGAAAGTGTAACAGTCTAAATGACCTTATATACTGACCAGCCTGTATCGCTGTGCAAACTCTAAGGGTTAAAAGTCAAAGAAAAACAAAGAACGAAGTCTCATGAAGGGGGAAAATGGTTTGGGAGCCGAATTGAACGGCTCAAGAGAGTCCTTGGATAAATACATGCAATCATAGAAGAAAAGAAGAGAGCGAGGAAAAGACACCGAGATGAAGTACAAAGGAAATACAACGCAAGACACAAAGGTCTGCAAGTAGCTAAAGAACTAAGGAAAAACTTAAAGCAATATCAGACAAGAAAGAAGATACCAACAGAGAACAGATTAGTACCAGCAGAATAGACATTTCTAGAACAACGAAAGAAAATTCTATAAACAACTAAAGAATAAAAGAAATATTAAGGAAATGGTATGCAAAATGGTGAAGCAGCAAGAAAATTCTGGGCAGAAATCTGGAGGAAAAAATGTTCAACATAATACAAAAGCAGACTGGTTGCGAGAATTTGAAAGAGAAATGGAAGTTGGAGTGACACAAAAAATATAATGGATAAGAAGGTAAAAAATATGATTAAGAAAATACCAAACTGGAAAGCCCCAGAGCAGATGGAGTCTATAGTTACTGACTCAAGAATTCCCCAAGTAAGCACAGTTGCATGCGACCGTTTTTTACTGACTGCAAGGGAAACGGAACACCAGCATGGATGTCAAATGAAACACAGTACTGATACAGAAGGACAATAAAAACAGAGGGGAAGTCAGCAATTATATATCTATTACTTGCTTAACATTACTCTGGAAACTATTAATTGGCCTCATGGAAAATGAGAATCCATTGCCAGAGGAACAAAAAGAAAGTAGGGGGAAAATCAAGAGAAACTGCTGATCTTCCATATATCTAAGACCCCCATCGGTCACGAAACAGGCCATGGGATTTCACCTAGAAAGTTACCCTCCCAGGCACAAGTCCGGGCAAGGTTGTTTATGGAAGACCAGCAGTCGCCCATGCATATCGGCCTCCCTTCTCCATGCAACCAGTGTTATCCAAGGGAAAGGCAAAGGCCGATACAGCTTGGCACCTGTGACGTCGCAACTCATTTCTACAGCTGAGTGAACTGGAGCAACATGAAATAAAGTGTCTTGCTCAAGAATGCAACACGCAACACGGTCCGGGATTCGAGCGCACAACCTCACGATCGTAAGTTCGACGCTCTAACCAGTGAGCCATGCGCCTTCACACACACACACACACACATATATATATATATATATATATATATATATATATATATATATATATATATATATATATAGATAGATAGATAGATAGATAGATAGATAGATAGATAGATAGATAGATAGATAGATAGATAGATAGATAGATAGATAGATAGATAGATAGTAGAAAATTAAATGAGATACGAGTAAGGAAGAAGATTTAGCTGTTGGATGGATAGATTATAGGAAAGCTTTCCCACACAGCTGGCTTTTGGCGTGTCGGGAATTAATTTGTAGAATAATGAGGAATACAAATACCTAGGAGTGGTGCAAGTCGATAGGATAATGGAAGGAGAAATGAGAAAGTCACTAAAATGTACAGGAGGAGAATTAGGAAGTGTCCGAAACAAAATTAAATGGGTTGAACGTCATTAATACCATAAATATATAGGCTATACCAGTACTGAGATACTCTGCTGCATTTCTGAAATGGACAGAACTTGGATAGAACAGAAAAATAGCTCACAATGCACAACGCACTCCACCCTAAATGCAGAAGCAACCAACTCTAGTTACCAATAACGGAAGGTGACTAAAGACTCTATATAAACAAAGCCAGAGACAGAAAAGAAGGTGGGATAAGGAGGCAAACCGAACGGTAAAAGAATGCTGGATCAAGACTGAACCTAGCAGAAAGTGATTCCGACAACGAATGAAAGCATAATGGAATGAGATAGGACTTTTCGAAACAAATGAGCAACTATTAGCTGACCAGGCAATAGCAAAAGGGTGACTAACAGACATAGAAATAGAAGAAATAAAAAAGAAAGTAGAAGATAGGAATAATACTTCACCAACAGATAGCGCGCCCAGTGAGAACAGAAAAATGAAAGGCGGCAGTGAAGAAATAAGAGCAAAGTCTAAATGTAAATGCATTCTCAGCAAATGAAGCAGAAGTAATAGGAAGAGCTATACCACAAGAATGCGATGATGTCCAACAAGACATTGTGAGGACGTTGTGCCGATATATTAGAGAAAACCAGGATCAAAAATCCTCCAACCTGAGGTACACTGATCGCCGCAAGCACAAGGTTGAAACCGAAAAGATAGGTACGCTTCTTGGGCTATCCCAGACGAGAAATATGATTGAAACTAACAAGATTACTTGGGCTGCAATAATAATAATAATAATAATAATAATAATAATAATAATAATAATAATAATAATAATAATAATAATCCTTTCTACTATAGGCACAAGGTATATTGTCCAAGATATGAGTTTTAACATTTGCAATGGGAAAATATTTTATACTTTTATAAGTTTCTAAACGTAATGGTCAATTTATCTGAGTTTAATCTTCTGGCTGGTGGTAACGCCAACTGTAAGCTGAGTTTCAGCTTTCAAACTTAAAATAAATTTTTCCTTGCATATTGGAACTTTGAATGCTATGACATTGATTTATTATTTTTTTTACTTACACAGAAATCTCCTTTAAAAGCGAAAAGTGGATTTCATCATTTCTGTATTAGTTCTCACAATTGAATAGAAGCGATAAAAGACGAGTGAATTGATTCCTAATATATTATTGATAGGCATTTGATCGACCCTGGTTGAATAAAAGTCAAAATCGATTGCAATCAACAATATTTGAAGTCAGATCTACACGTCAAGACCTACAAACCATCAATCATATTGTCCTCCTCTGTGAAATCGATAACAACCCCAATTCCAATATCCTTAAAATTTTTCAGAAGTGTTATATAGATGATGTACGATGTGCAACCGTGACTGAATGCTTAAAAAGTATGAAGTTCGATCCTTCTGCATGACACGTTGATGGAATAAATTACTTCTTTTATTTTTTGCTTCGATTTAATGAAAGCATTGACAGAATCTGCACGTCGAACAAAAAAACATTGCAGTATTTAGTTAAGTCTCTTTACGTTTTCATCCCATCCCTTTACGCTCAAGTTGACTTTACCTTTCCTCACACCTAGATCGATAAATTAAATACTAATGTATTGGGATCGATATGTTTTACAAATACCCTTGAAAGTGTTGCCCCAGCATTAATTGAAACCAAAAAAGAGTGACAAAATATCTGATACTCAATGATATTTTTATATTCAGAATATGTATATAATTGATCAAGTTAACCCTGGTATATTATAGGTTCTTAATACATCGACAACAGACAGTTTTGGAATAATATAAATAAGGAACCGAACTAGATTTTCTTTGCTGCATCCAGTTCAGGCTTCTGCTGTTCTGTTAATCCAGATATTACTATCATTTATTTGTTATTTATACTAAAAGCTAGTAGGAGATCGTATCAACTGTCGGTGTAAATTTTCTCTGCTTATATATTCAACAGGCTGCTATAATTGCTAGTTCAATGTGTCCATCGAACCGCTGCTGCGTACAGAATTTTAAATCTAGTATCGCTTCATTGAATTATTGCAATGTGCTGAGTGTATAATGAGCGTTAATAATACAAATATCATTTCGAATAGACTCGGTGCGACTTTTTCGAGATCACGTTGTTTCTGTTTAAAATAGATTGCGAAGAGATGGACAGAGAGAAAGAGTACAACAGAGAAAGAGCGCAAGAGAAGTAGTCGCACTTAGCGGTGTGATTTGACATTTTCTCTTAAAAATGTATCAATGTTACTGACTTACGTTAATGTTAGGAATGTGTTGGCGTAGATGTGTTCTAGAAAGCTAGTCTTAGAGGTTGAAGGTGTTAGATTCTGCAATTATATGCAGCTATACACTCGAGCGATTATAAATAATATATCTGCAGTGGAAAATATTCTCAGTTGTCGTTAGCAACATATCATTAAACTCGCATTCTATATATTTTAGTTAATGACCACAATTTCTATTTACGTTAAAAGATCCTTCTTAAAAGGGATTAGAATATCCCCCAATTGAAGATCAATTGAACAAGACAACAAATATTATTTGATCGAAACTACTTCATAAAGGATATACTATTTAAATTCTGTGTAAACTTTTCTCATTTATGCAATATGGTTGTCATTTATGTACTATGTAAGGGATTCCGGTTTCTGTCTCAAGGCGTGTCACTTTAGGCAAGTGTCTTCTACTATAGCCTCGGGCCGACCAAAGCCTTGTGTGGATTTGGATTTGGTAGACGGAAACTGAAAGAAGTGCGCCGTATATATATATATCTATGTGTGTCTTCGTGTCTGTGTTTGTCCCCGACCACCTCTTGGCAACCGGTGTTAGTTTGTTTACGTCCCCGTAACCTAGTGGTTCGGAAAAACAGACCTATAGAATAAGTACCAGGCTTTAAAAATGTACTGGGATCGATTCATTCGCCTAAGAATTCTTCAAAGCAGTATCCGTAGTCACACGACTGAAACAAGTTATATATATATAACACATCCTATATGCTTCATACTGCGATAGTTAAAACTTTCTCTTCGGGGTTAGAAATTACTCCACTAGTCAGTTTGTTGGTGACTCTTTACGAAGACCAATTAGAACTAGACTATTGTTCACATATATCAGACATTGCTTCAAACAACCTAGTATTCATCCTAATGATAACTATTTGGCTGATCAACAAAGACTTATGAACACAATAATCGCTAACATTTTGTCTCTGCTACTGCTAGAATATCCATTGCCCAGTAATCATTAATCTAGAAGTTTGGTTATTATATCTCTTTCTATCTATTTATTTACCTATCAACCCCTCACTCTTTCTCTCTCTTTCACTCCCCCTCTCTCTCTCTCTTTCACTCACCCCCCTCTCTCTCTCTCTCTCTCTTTTCACTGACCCCCACATTGTCTTATGCTCTTCCTAACCACATTTTTTGTGATATCGTCCTACAGAAATTCGAGGTATCTATTCACCATACGTACCGTATCAGTCTGATTAGGTTTACAAAAGCTATGAGCATTGCTCTTCTTTTCTACTCGATAAATTCTTTCTATTACAGGCTTATTTCCATCAGTTAAGAAATAGAAGTTAGAATCGGTGATCCTTATCGTTGCCTGGCCTTCACCCTTGTAAAACATTTCGTCATAACACTGATCAACTTCATTTTTTCTCTCAAATCTTTAAGTAAGTCTCTATGCTTCGAAGTTCGTTTCGAAATCACGTAATTTTAGTTTTAGTCCTACTGCTCGGTACACGCGAGAAAGTGTATTCTACTATAGCTCGGATCAACTAATATCGTATGAGTGAATTCGAGAAACGATAACTGTGTGGAATCCCTCTCCTATACATGTGTATGTGTGAGTGAGTGTGTATTTGTGTGTATATGTATATATGTGTACGTGTCTTTGTGGTTGTTCCACCAATACTTGATGGTTTGTTTGCGTCCCTGTAACTTATCAGTTCAGCAAACGTGCACGATAGAATATGTACCAACTTTCAAGGAATAAGTATGGATTCGAGTAAACCGTTCAAAGGGATGCCCCAGTACAATCACAATCCAGTGACTGAAACACGTAAATGAGCAGTATTCCACCACAGGATGCATCGTAGGAATAAATCTAGTCCAGCAGTAGACCAATACTTTATTTTATTGTACTGTGGGAGATCAAATGCAAAGTTTTAATCTGAATTCAACGAGATTTGAATTCAGAGCGATATGGTGCAGATCTTTTTTTCATTAGACCCCAAATATGAATATACATTTTATTTCGTTATTGCCCACAAGGGGCTAAACATAGAGGGGACAAACAAGGACAGACAAAGAGATTAAGTCAATTACATCGGACCCCAGTGCGTAACTGGTACTTAATTTATCGACCCCGAAAGGATGAAAGGCAAAGTCGACCTCGGCGGAATTTGAACTCAGAACGTAACGGCAGACGAAATACTGCTAAGCATTTCCCCCGACGTGCTAACATTTCTGCCAGCTCGTCGCCTTAAATATGAATATACATCTCTTTACACAAAATATCAGTTGATGAATAACCAAGCGTTAGTTCATTGTAGAGAATTGTATTGAGGTATTGCTGTGAATTATATTTCTTACAAGAGAAGCTGAAAAACGGTCAACAAATGACTTCATGAGGGCTGACAACAAATCAGAGATTTTGAATGAAAATCCTTGAGCAGACAAATCTTAAGAACAAACAGTATATAAGTAAACAAAAAAAGAAAAGAGATGATTATTCGGATTAGACGATAAATCACCAATTTTGAATGAAAATTCTAAGAAAGAACATATCATTTGTACAGATCTTAATAACATAGTGTACGTAAACAGTGTAATTTTTATCAAGTTGCAAGGAAAATATTTACTAAATATTAGAACTAATTGTTACATTTTATTTATTCCTCAATACATTTTCTATATATCTACGTTTTATTGTAGATCCACTGATTTACCATGATTATTTCTCGTCTGTATGTATAACGTTTTATTGTCTTCTCTCCAATTTCATTGCACCATCAAAAGACAATAAAAATAATCGATATAAGATTTCTTTCTTACTTTCATTTTGTTCTTATTTTAGTTTTAATTCATTTTATTTTACATCTAGTCTGATTGGAAGCTTCTATTGGAGAAGATAATTAACAGTGATCTCTTCAGTAGTACCAATGGTAATCTGTGGAGAAAAAGAAATACAATACAATAGAGTCTTTTATAAAAGATTTAAGACTCTCAGTAGACGTTTTGCTGCTAAGATAACATTTCCAGAAGCTAAGACTACCGGGATGTGATGTGAGAGTTGATAACAGTAATAAACAAAGGTAAAAATAAAATCTAAAAAGTTGGCTAATATCAGTTCTTTCGTAATTAAAAAAAAACTTTTGCAACAGAAACGTTAATGCTAATGATTTAAAAACAAATTTAATCGGTCAGTTAATTCCTCAAATCTGTTTTTCCTTTCCTTCTCTCTCTCTCTCTCTCTCTCTTCTCTCTCTCTCTCTCTCTCTCTCTCTTTCCCTTTCACAGTCTCTCATTATTTCATACACATACATACATGTGAGTGTGCATACACGTGCGTTTGGGTATATATATATACATATATATATATATATATATAATTCCAACACATCAACACAGTATTAGAATTTAAAACATTGCTATGTCGAGGTGTGTAATTTTGTGCCTGCGTTGGAGTTTTGTTAATTTCTCAAACGTTAGAGAACTAATTATTCCACTGCTTGTGAATTAATTTGTGTGTATCTGTAAGCCGCATCGCTTCAGCATCAGTGCGCTATTTAAACGAAATCTGACGAGAACTTAAGATATTTTGAAACTGTGGAGTCATTATGAAACTAAAATGAAGAACATGGGTCATTCAACAGGGTGTCACGCAACAGAGAGAATGCATGGCTGTATGTGTATGCTACAATATGATACATATACATAAATGCTCCTGCATGACCGCAGCCGCATGGCTAAAATGAGTATATATATATATATATATATATATATATATATATATATATATATATATGTATATATAATAAATCTCTGAACGAGGTATATATATATATATATATATATATATATATATATATATATATATATATATATATATATTGTCAATTTGAGGATGTTAGGTCCACATTAAGGATTATATAATCCAAAAGATTCCACTCTGGTTAATCACTATCATATAAGGAGAAAGTCTCGACGATATGTTAGGGATTATCATAGTAACACATATAATTAATATTGAAAGAAAATGGAGAAATATGGAAGTATAAATAATTTGCTTGTATGATATATATATTTATTTATAATTATAGAATATTTGTATAATTTTACCTATAAAGGTTATTTTAACGTACTGATCTATTTGGTAAAATTATTAATTAATTGATTGATTAATTAAATAATTTTACCCATTTATTATTTATTTGAAATTATAATTTACTCCATGATAGAATACTGCAGTTTTCTGCGGTACTGCTCGTAACATACACGTGGGTACAAGAGATGAATAGTGTATTCACATTTGGTTGTGTAAATTTTGGAAGTGTTGGTTGGATATCTGTTGCTCGATGTCGCTTGATCGTGTGCATATTTAACCCTAGCACTTCCAAATTTTATAATTGGAAATGCTACACTGAAGAGAGAAATAACTTAAACACTCAAAATCGGAGTCGTATTGATTCGTTGTTTTTCTCTTTGCCAAAGTAAAAAAATGTGTTCCTGTCGTGGAGATTCTTACAGTAGTAGAAAAGGAATTTTGAACTCCTATTTCTAAATTCGGTATGTGGTGAAGCAATTAGTTGACCTCTAGGGAAGGAACAGCGTAATTTTATTTGCAGCCAGTAAACTTCTATGGACGTATGTATCGGTCCGTTAACATCTCCCAGCATAGTAGAATTTAAATTTGTCTGCTGATGAGGTACCACATTATTAAAATTAGAAAATGAGTTAAGCATATTTTTAACCAATCATAATTTGCATAATTAAAAATAAAAGAGCTAACGGAAATAACTCAAAGAGGTTAATGCTGAGAAGTTGAATAATTACTTTAAAGGGTGATGTGCTGAATGCTATATACAATAAATATTTAATTTACTGAAATTTCTCCTTGAATTCGAGATAGAAAATGTAAACCTAAAGGCAATCGTTTGTGATTGCCTGAGAGAATGGGAAAATAGTTCGAGAAATTAAAAATATCTTCTCAAATTAATTTAATCTGATCTCATTTTTTTTTACTTTCGGATGGAAAATAGCTATCAACTTGTGAGACAATATACTTAACCTCACCAGTATAGTTTAAGCTGATCTGCAGATGATGTGTCACATTGGGAAAAGGAGATTTCAGAACAATTTTGACAGCAAAAACAACGGGAGACATGAAACATAACTTAAAAGGAACGCTACTTGAATGCCTCGTAATATCTGATCTAGGAGAAGTAAATTAAAGTATACTATATCGACGGGGGTCAAATAAACTGAAACGTGTGAGTGTGTGTCTGTCTGTGTGTTTGTGTGTGTGTGGTTGTGTTTGTTTGTGTGTATGTGTGTGTTTGCGTTTGTGTGTAGGTTTGTGTGTGTTTATGTGTTTGTGTGTGTGCACATATACACTAATGCATATTTACATATACATGATATATACATACATTTGTCTATGTATACGTATAGACAGACAGTCAGACAGACAGACAGACAAATAGATAGATAGATAGATAGATAGATAGATAGATAGATAGATAGATAGATAGATAGATAGATAGATAGATAGATAGATAGATAGATAGATAGATAGATAGATATTCTCTTATTTAATTCTTAAGTTATTCATATAGATTAGCTGTATTGTAATAGACACGACAATGTCAATGAAATTTAAACAACAACAACAACAACAACAGTTACAGAAATTTGGGGCGTTTTTCTTAACCAAATATGGTACTTGTGAACACCCTCAGCATGTCTGCGCGTGGTTTTGCTTTCTTTATTGTGTGATTTTTGTCTCCTGTGAATGATGCGGGGTGGGTTGCATGTAACAGCAGGTAGTTTTGCATTCTCTCTGTGTGTATTTTGAGTGTTTGTGTGTGTGTGTGTGTGTGTGTGTGTGTGTTCGTGTACGTGCGCATGCATAATGGCGGATTATATTTATGTTCTCTTCTGTTGCTGATAGGAGTTGTTGATTTGGTACGTACGACGTTAATTCCGTTTTGTTTTGGAACCATCCTTACTAAATGACTGATGTAAGATTGGTAAAAGTGTCCAGCTATGTCTAGAGAATTGCGTGAGTGAGACTGATGTCATATGCTTATCATGTTGTGTATATATTTTAGGTAGAGTGGAGAAGCCATGGCTGTGTGGTAAGTAGCTTCCTTACCAACCACATGGTTCCGGGTTCAGTCCCACTGCGTGACACCTTGGGAAAGTGTCTTCTGCTATAGCCTCGGGCCGACCAAAGCCTTGTGAGTGGATTTGGTAGGCGGAAACTGAAAGAAGCCCGTCGTATATATGTATATATATATGTGTGTGTGTGTGTGTTTGTATGTCTGTGTTTGTCCCCCAACATCGCTTGACAACCGATGCTGGTGTGTTTACGTCCCCGTAACTTAGCGGTTCGGCAAAAGAGACCGATAGAATAAGTACTAGGCTTGCAAAGAATAAGTCCTGGGGTCGATTTGCTCGACTAAAGGTGGCGCTCCAACATGGGCGCAGTCAAATGACTGAAACAAGTAAAAGATATATATATATATATGAGAACTGCAAGGAATCGTTCACATCTCTATTTCTTTTAATCTCTCTCTCTCTCTCCTCTCTCTCTATATATATATATATATATATATATATATATATATATATATATATATATATATATATATATATATATATATAGAGAGAGAGAGAGAGAGAGAGAGAGAGAGAGGTTAAAAGGAATAGAGATGTAAACGATTCCTTGCAGTTCTCACTTCGAGAAACTACATGGATTTATTCTTTTGGTACATTCATTGATAGTTTGTTCACCAATGCTTTGCACCATTTCTTAAGAACGTGTTTAATATTTTGAGTATAAAAAGGTATCAGGAAACAGAGAATTGGAGAAATTATGAAAAAAACGTAATGAAACAGCGGACACAAATTTTAATATAGAAATATGTGTGCCTAATACAAGAGAACATTATAAAGAATTTCATGTTAGCTTTGCAATATTTTCGCTGATGGAAGGTGCAAAGTGGGATTGACTTGATTCAAAGAAAACTTGTCAGCTTGGTTCGGCTGTTTGATATTTCCTGATATGTTCGATTTTGTTCGCGTATTTTTCTAGTATTGAACCTAAAAGTTATGAAAATCTCGGTTAAGGATTAAGAAGAATATAAATAAAATTTCTCTCCGCAATATCTTTGTAATTTTGGCGAGAAAATTATTTATAGATATTGGATTAATGGAAAATATCAAATATAACGCAAAATATAACAAATTACTATTCATAGAAATTGGATTTAGGGTTAATGAAAATATATAAAAAAAGGATATTTTGTATAATAATAATAATAATAATAATAATAATAATAATAATAATAATAATAATAAGGGTATTAATAATAAAATATACAATAATGGATGAAAATACGTTTAATATTTCGTCTTTTGTACCTTTCAAGTGATTCTAGAAAATATAGAAACTTCTCCAAATGTTTCTGATTTTTTTTTTCTTCTGTTGATAATGTTCCTGATGTTAATCTATTTAATGTCAATGTAACCTTATACAACATTAGTTGAAAATAGAAGTTTTATATTGAGTTTTCGGTGAATTAGCTAAAAGCCCTTTTCTTTTTTTCTTTCCTCTGCCAAAGAAAATACATAATCAATATCTAAGGGTGTGGTGCAATACGAGATGTAATTTTAGAATTGATAATAAACTGACAACGGCCTCCTACTGTGGTGGTAAAATATTATTAAGTTTTGACTAATAATAAATATTTTGTTAATAGAAATAACTTGCTCACTAGCTATGTTGATTATACTGAAATATATCAAGGCTTGGGGTGGGGGCAGGCAATGAAGAGTCATGATGACACTAAAAAATCTCAATCCAATATGCAGCTTCACTGATACAGATGAAAGCAAACATGTAATTCGATACTGGAAAGTTTCGAGCCCTTCCCTATCAGCCTTCTAACACATTCCAACAAGGATACATAAGCAAGAACACAGAGAACACAGTGAGATTGGAATATCAAATTTCAGAATCAATGCGCGATCGGAGAATTGTAATGAGCAATGACTCATCGCTTCCTGTACATGTAACGAAAACAATGTACAGACAACTGATATGATCAATTCCAAGAGCTTGTATAACTATAGAACTAGAAACCATATTGATTTTGTGTTATCAATTGTCCAGATTATTACTCCCTTTTCAGGTTTATTCGTAAGTGTCAAACTCACTACTGATCTGGAAACAATCCAAACATTATTGCTAATAAGAAAATACCGAGCTTCAGAGAATTCGAAATTCTACTTCCTATGATTACAGAAAGTGAAAGTCAGATAGATAGAGACTTAGTATTTTATATTTGGAAAATCTTCGAAGTGTTAATATCAAATATTGTATGAATGCCAAAACTATGTGTTACTGAATGCTACCAAAAGTTGCACTTCCTTCCCCACCCATGAGCTGAGGATGGATATGGCGTTAGCTTGCGATTAAACTAACCACACTGGAAGAAATGTTAATATACTACAAAATACCTGGATATTTAGTGAGAAGAATCTAGACGACACTACATCACAAAAAGTATCACTGATGACAGCAATGTCATCAACCTACTCTGGTCAATAAATACGAAGAACAAGAGAAGTTTTCAGCACCGTTGGTGGCTCTACTTTAATATAACCATCGCAGCCTCATATCTGGAACCAATGAAAGACTAGAAAAGGCAAAAGAAAATTTATTAAACTACTGTGTTTAGAGATGAAGTTAATCCAATGACAACGAATGAAAATATTGCAAAAGGGCAAATGTGTACGAATTTTAAGAATGATATTCTAAGATTCTAAGATTCCAGAAGCTTTCTTAGCGAAGTCTCTTAATGTGTGTGTGTGTGTGTGTATGCGTGCGTGCGTGTGTATTATATATGTATGTATATATATGTTTATATGTATACAGGGGTTCAGTTCACAGGTGATCTAAACGGATAGGTATGCTAGGTAAGTGTTGTAATGAATTACTAAGGTTCCAAGCTCGTAACTGAGGCAGGAGTTATGAAACTATGGAACTATTGTAGATTACCGATACGACGGATATAAATTTGTTAAAAAGAAAAACAAACATCAAGGTAGGACATCTCAAGTTATATATGTTATTATTATTAAAAATAATTAAGCAAAGCAATTTATAAAGTCTTATAGCTGTTTCTGGGATATCCCAAAAACATGTGGAATATCCCATCTATGGCAAAAATAGGAGTCATAAAACTCCGAAGCCACAGGAATTATCACTGAATTTTTACAGGCATGGTGGGAAAAAAATGAATAAGAATAAGGCCTAGTGGAAGAAAAAAGTGAATAAGAATTGTATCTTACCTCTGCAAAATTGCAAAAGAAATGGCAGTTAGCCTGGTATCGTCTTTTCAATGTGACTGGGGCCCTCAAATGAACACAGGCGTTGTGAATCGAATTACTGGTATTGTTACGAGTAGATCTGGCTGAAGAGAATCAAGTGCTTTTTGGCAAATTCGAAATCATTATACCAGGTTAACTGTCATTCTTTTGCAATTTTGCAGAGACAAAATAAAATTCTTATTCATTTAGTTTTTTCTACAATGCCCATAAAACTTTAGTGATAATTTCTGTGGCTTCGGAATTTTTATGACTCAAATTTTTAGCAAAGGTGGTGCTTCTTAGTACAGTCTATTCACTTAAAAATGAATACTAGCGGCCATTAATGAAACCCTCTCTCCCTCCAGCTGGCATGGTTTCGATTTTTTGCTGTTTCAAGGGTAGAAAGGTTAAGAGGATGTCTATGTCTGCTCATAACTACACAGGTGCCTAAAGCGACTAACGAAAGTTTAGTACCAGCTACAAGCTTGCAAGTGATGGCTAAGGCTTTAAGTCAAGCTTTATATATGTGAGTCTGTGTGTAAACACACACATACATATATGTGAAAAATAACTAGCACGACATTCAGGTGGCGTATACTTGTGATATATTGGTCTCCTGTCAAAGTTTAAATGTTTTTTCGTCATACGTTAATTCTACAGAAACTAGAGTTTAGAGCAAACTACAGCGTTGACTGTTTAGTAAAGGTATTTAATTTTTTATACCTGTTTTGAGTTTTTTTTTTATCTTTTAATGTCTTAGATACCAATTATGTTTTAAGCTTCAATGTGTAGAAAAAGGAATGGTAGAAACTCTCAAGTACCGTACTAAGTTCTTCAAAGTATTCATTTCCAACCCTCAAAGTCTTGCTGGCCTATTCAAATTCCGCTATTCTATTCAAATCGCAATTCGCATTTGTGAGGACCGATGCAATTATCGAAACTCAAATCCTTTTTCAAACAAGCCAAAACAAGATCCGTGAATTTGCGTCAATATAAGATATGCTTTTTTGATTTTTAGAGATTAACAAAGGCTAATAAGTAAGAAAACTCTCGTAAAGATGAATCAGCTACATAGTTTCAATCCTCGGTTAAAACCATTTGGCAATTTTTATAACGCTAATGCGCTTACGATAGACATTAACGTCATTGTATTGTATTACCCATCACTTAAGTATATAAAACGACGTGCCTAATCAAAACAGAGGAACTGTTAACAAACTAGCAATTTACCTGCTGTTAATGAGGTATACTGAAATCATGTCACTGATTATTAATTATTAGAAACTTTATTAATGTAAAGTTGTTTCTATAAATCATACAGATTATTATAGTTATATGAATTATTATTTTGCATATGTGCATATATGGAAATCGAGAACGGAGTATGACTTGAATGCAAATATTGTAATATTTCAAATTTTAATGAGAAAATCTTATTGATGTAGAATTTAAGAAAAGAAATTGCACGTATTACGAGACGTAGAGACAAGCGAGAAAGATTAACTTGATTTGGAGGAAGAAAAAGAAATCAGTTTATAAACGAATGACTGTGAAATTGAATATTTCAGAAAGGGCACGTTTATCGACCAACTCAAATGGCTTTCTACAGGATGCATTATATCATGCTAGAAATTGTAGGTGGCATATCATTGCAAATTATAAAGCCGTACGTTTTGTTTTAATCTATAACTGCTTACGGCTGAAGGTTGTAGTTCTAAAATTGGAACTAAATCTCCTTGAAATGATTTTTAATAATGTAGAAGCAACGTGAATTCTAAATGTCTTTCAGCATCTAGTGTGATTAGCAACTTTTTTGGAATCAGATCCTGCAATAATTGGCTTTACTTTTTACTTCTTCAGAGATAAAAAAAAATATACTAATGCATTAAAGTTAATTCAATGTCATTTATCATGTTTCTTAATCAAAAACTGAAGCTCCCAGAAAACTAATTCAGTGAACATCTTACATTCCTCAGTTAAAGTGACATCGCTGCATTCTTCAGTTCTCTAAAGCCTTTAAGAAAAAAATGCAAACGTTATGCAACCACTATTCTGTGCTCTTATAACTTTGATGTATTGATCCTAAGTAAGAAACTGATATATTTTCCAATATGTCCCTGTTGGAGGCTATTCAATCCACCTACGCGACAAATTCCCTTCAGAATGCAAGAAAATCCCATCCATCAATTTTCTTTTCTTCTGAAATATAAGATTTTATACTTAATCAAATGAAACCAGTACATTATCTTCAATAAACTATCCACATCTAATAATATCTCATTCTTAAGACTCGAAATAATTCTGTTCTTTCACGTTGCCTTTTACAAAAATATTTAAACCGAGGATTTAAACATTGTTTGATCGGTATTGATTCTTCAGATCAGGCTCAAGGTTACAGTTTGTTAGTGCTATTATAATATTCATTCTTTTGGCATTTCAGAACTCTAGTATACTAACAAAATATACACAATGAGCATCAAAACGAAGTGCGGATCACAAAGCAAATGAAATCATATTTTAAACAATATTAGAATAATAATAATAAAATTATAACTGAAATTTCATATGCACTATCAACGATCCAATAGAAATGATCTGTCACTTGCCCACTATAACTCAAAGAAGGCTTAAGAAAGATTTTAGAATCTCTGGCTCTGAAGCTCATTGCATGTCTTTTATTAATTTTGCTTTAAATATATTTTATCATACTCGATCTCTAGTTCTTTTTTTCTCAGGAGATAAGTCTGGTGAAATCAAAACATATCCATTGAAGGTTTGACTTGAACATCGTAGATAGTAACAGCATGCAGATCGCACTTTTTTCTGGTTGAAATACACCGAAAAACGGCGACACAGCAGTCAAAAAATCTTTAAAAGTAGGGATTTTCACAGAAAAAAAGCACCTTTTTGATGTAAATAATTTTTGGTCTTAACATGGTCCGATTTGAATTTTTTTCTTCTACGGAATGAAAAGCAAGCATTTTATCATACTCTCAATTTTGGTCATCTTGTGCCGCTGGGTCTCGGAAGAGAGAGTGTTAGTTGAAGGCTACCAAACCTGCCACACATACACACACAGACAACTTCAGCTATATATAGAGAGAGATTTTTATCGCCTCTTTTCTTTTAGAATTTCAGAACTGTAGTATGATAATCCAGTATAAGATAGCCCCAATTCTACCAAGCAAGATTTCTCCCTTTCGCAACAACTAAGTAGCCAGAAGCATTATGGATAAGTTTTTTCTCAACCTTCATGTACTCTGCTGTTATGTAATGTTTTAGTCTTCCTTTTATAGTTCCGGTAGCTTCTAGTGGTAAGGATTTGATCCTATTTCGTAATAAAGAATCCTTCAGAATCCCTCAGTTTCCGTCTTTTTATTTTATATCTAATTCCTTCATTGATCATGAAACCACATTTTAGTTTAGTTTTTAACTTTTCGCAATTTCTGTTCGTTTTTTCCTCAAAACTGTGTGCCATTCTTGCCACTTTTTTTTTCTTGTTGACTTCCTTGTAGACTGAAAACAGTATTTTTTTTTGTTTGCTTTCTTCATCCCTTACAGTTATTTGTATTAGTTTTCCATTGTTCTTTTACAAGATATTTTTTAGAATTGTTTTCTTTTTTTAGTTCTACTTCCTTATATTAGTGATGACTGTAAACTTTCTATATCAGATTTCGAGTGATGTAATCAATATTTTTCTTGTTTTCCTGTTTAGTCTTACTAATTCATTTAGCGTCCAGTTGAAATATAGAATAACTGAGCTTATTACTGGGATAGCTAGACTATTGGCGCCAATTACCTTTTTTTATACATTTAGTTCCGCTTTAATTATTAGTTTTAATTTAATGCCACTATAATATTGTTCCTTAGCTTTTTCTTTCGTTTGTGTGTCTTGTACTTCTTTCTAGTTCATTGATTCCTAAATATTGGTTAGTCTATATGTGTTCAAACTCTCTTATCTTTTTTTTATCAGACATAAAATCAATATTCGTAATAAATTTCTCGTCTTCGAGGGAGTTTTGGTGTATTTTTCTAATCCAAGATTCGTACTAATTTCAAAAACAAACCCAGCATGTTAAAAATCTGTAGTTTTTAAGGCCTGCTGCTTCATTAGCCTTGTGTATTCAGATAGTTTTCCTCTCGGTAAGCTAATCAGCCGTTGTATCTGGTTCATTTGGGATCTTATTAAACATTTCTACTAACACGTGTCCCAATTAAATACTGAAAAATAGGAGTCTGAAATTTTATCATTTCGCTGTGACTTCTAGTTGTTTGTTCTGAATAATCTATGGTTTGTTTCTTGTATCTGCATGTCCTACAGCAATTTTTCAGGTTTGCGTTCGTTACATTGTACAATCACATTTGTGATATTCCTCACAGTGCATGCTTCTTCCCAAAATTCTTCTGCTTCTTTTGCTAATGGTGCTGTATTGATTTCTGTTTTGTTATTATTTTTTTTTACTTAGTTCTTTATAAAAATCGTCTGGGATTGGAGTTGAACATTTTCTTCTTGGAACCACTTGTTGCATTTCATACCAAAGAAGTCTTTAAGATTTAGCGAGAATATCTTATCTCTGGAATTCTTTGATTTGGGATATTGTTTTTTATATCCATATCGTTTGCTTATATATCTTGTAACAACTGTCTGATGCATATGTCATTTCGTTTATATAATTTCGTTTATACAGGCTAAAATAATAATGTTCATATCTATTTTAATTAAGCTTGTGATGATCCATATTTTATTCTTTTGTTTTCCTTACCATTTTATCATTGCTTCTAATCCCTAATCCTTTAATGGCACTTTCGTCAGGTCACCTTTTGATTTTCTTTAATCTCAATGCCCAGTTTTATATGGCGTAGTGGTTAAGAGCGTGGGCTGCTAACCCCAAGATTCTGAGTTCAATTCCAGGCAGTGACCTGAATAATAATAATAATAATAATAATAATAATAATAATAACAACAACAACAACATCGAAAAATACCTTAGGAATGAGAACCCAGGTTCGAAATTTGCCCAATATACCTGATGATGGCCGGAAGGTATATCAGCCGAAACATTGTGAGGACAAATATCTGACAATTGTAAATAATGTAACATTAAGTATCTAGAGGCCTAAATATACTCCCACATTCCTTTTTAGTCATATTTTTTATTGTATTGTGTCGTTTTAGTTTAAGGTATATTTTGGTCAGTATTTAAGCAGGTGTGGTAAAGTTTGCTTTAAAATGTTTTTATTTTCGTTGTGCTTTTGTTCAATATATTTTGTTTTCGCTTATATTATTTCTTTCAAGTATTCTATTCAGTTCGTACACACACACACACACACACACACACACACACGTACACACACATACATATATATATATATATATATATATATATATATATATATATATATATATATATATATATATATATATATATATATGTATATATATATATATATATATATATATATATATATATGCATATATATATATGTATGTATGTATGTATATGTATATATATATATAGATATATGTATGTATGTAAGTATGTATGTATGCACACATGCATGTATGTATGCACACATGCATGCATGTATGTATGTATGTATCTATCTATCTATATATCTATCTTGGCAGCAAAACGGGAGCATTCCTGGTTTTGTGAGCCGAGGAGCCGTAACACTGCTGAAGAAAGATCTAAACAAGGGAAATGTAATAGATAACTTTAGGCCCATCACTCTGCTTAATGCAGACTTGAAAATTTTGGCCAAGGTGCTAGCCAAGAGGTTGGCGCTTGTCATCGAGAAACTGGTCGACAAGGCGCAAACATGCGCCGTGCCAGGCCGGACCATCCATGACAACCTCCACCTGATGCGCTACATCATAGACAGGGTAGTTAACGAACCTGGCATGGGTGGGGCGCTGATCAATTTGGATCAATCGAAAGCTTTCGATAGGGTAGACCATCGATACTTGGAGGCGGTCCTCAGAGCGGCTGGATAGCCGCTTTGTACAGAGGCATCCGTTCGGTAATTCGCGTGAATGGACATCTATCGAGAACCTTCGACATCGCACGTTCGGTCCGTCAGGGATGCCCCCTCTCGTCGCTTCTATACGTATTGACTCTCGAGCCATTATTGCGGAAGCTGGCAACTTTGAGGGGCATCCCGCGAGAACTGGGATGCGGGACGAGCGTGTCTGCATACGCGGACGACGTCACCGTCATAGTGTCTAGCCACGAGCACATCGAGCAGGTCGGCGAGACACTGAAAAACTACGAAGCGGTGACAGGAGCGAAAATCAACCGGGAAAAGTCAGTGGGCTTGCGACTAGGCACCTGGAGAAGCAAGCCCATGCCGTCCACCAGCGCCTCCGTCGTGGGACGCTGGACCGACGGCCCGGTTGAGTTGCTCGGGGTCTGGTTTGGTCCGGACCTCCAAGTGGAGAAGAACTGGAACGAGATAACGAGTACGGTGGTCACTCTCGCTCGGCAATGGGCCGAGAGGAAACTGTCCCTAAAAGGTCGGGTGGAGGTGGCGAACACGTACATCGCGCCCGTCATCTACTACCGCCTGACCGTCGTACCTTGTCCCGACCCTACCATCACCAAACTACAACGCATTCTCTTTCGCTTCTTGTGGAAAGGATGCGTCCCGATGGTCAGGCGATCCATTTGCTGTCAACACCCGTTAAAAGGAGGGCTGGGCATGCCGTGGTTGATGATGCGCAGACACGCGCTGAGACTGCGACATCTCTGGCTCTATGTAGACGACGGTGAACAGGTGTGATCGCCGTTTGTGAGGCACGCTTTCCCGCAGCTCGTCTCCATGACCGAACTGCAGTCGTGGATCAAAAAGAGGCCGAGGAAGGGCGAATGGCACCGCGAGTGTCGCGTTGCTCTCAAGCAACTCTGCCGTCCTGGGTCGACCTTGAGTGACTTCAACACAACCAAAGCATTCTATAGGGGATTAGTGGAGGGGAGGTACGACGACGAGCTCGGGGCGAACCTGGACGTCGACGAGGAGTACCTGACCCGCCTGTTCAGGACGACTTTCGGGCCAGGGCCCATGGACAACTTCCAGAGATCCCTGGCCTAGCAGTGTTACCGAGAAGCGCTCCCCGTTCGGGATAAGCTCTACAGACACGGCTCGAGAAACACGGGGCCGACCTGCCCGAGATGCGGTCAGAGCGACGAAACCGTTCTGCACGCACTCGTGCAGTGTCCAACAATTTCCGACCTGTGGGCTTGTGTCGAACAACTGCTGTCACGTGTGGGACGAGTCGGTTTATCAGCTGAGTCTATCGTCAATATTGTCACGCCTCCTTCCTTCAAACGGGAAGGAAGAGCTATTTTCATCATCCTTGTGGCTATGGCGAAAGAATGTATCTGGTGGACGCGTCTGAAAGGATTGGAGACAAACACTTTCCTCTCTGGTCAATCTCTCATCAACTTCTTCAAGTACCACTTGAAAAGGAAAGTGAGAGTAGAGAGGCAAGTTTTGTCTAGCGAATATTTTAAAAAAAGATGGGTGAATGTAGCAAGGATGGCACGTATGAATGACGAAGCGACCTTGAGCATAGTCCTATGAACCCAGAAATTGAAAACAGAGGGTTACCCACTTGCAAACAAATGTGGTAACATATAACAATATTGACCAATGTTACCGTGGTCTTTTTCGTAGGCTTTTCTTCCCACGGATAAACCTTACTTGCTTTCCCCTTTACACCATATATCATAACACTGTGATACACGATCCCTATTGATCGTTCCTTTTTTTTTTCCTCTTCCCCTTTTTTCTCCCTTTTTCTTCTTTTTTCATTTCTCTTTTCTTTTGTTCCTTTCCCTTTCTTTTTTTTTCTTTTATTCTTTTATTTTTTATTCTATTTTTTTTCTTCCTTTTTTATTTTTTTTATCTTTTCTTCCCTTTTACGATCCCTCTTGATCGAAAACCTACGCCACCCCCTTTTTTTCATCCCCCAAAAGAAAAGCTCTACCTTGTAACTTGTCCCATCTGTGTGCAGCCCTGTGCGGCCAATAAAGAAACTTATCTATGTAAAGAGAGAGTGGGGTTTTGAAAATGTATTTTCTTAAGTTAACTAGTCGTTTGGGATCCATTATTACGTTGAGATGAAAGCTATGTTTTCTCTGTGGTAACTTAGTATTTTACGGTGCTGCGGAGCTGTAAAATTCCTGTGAAATAGAAACTTATACCTCCTCGGCTTTATTTGTAAGATTTGAAGTGTAAAGTTCAACCTTTTACTTTGATTGTCGTCCTCTTCTTTCTAAACTGGTCAATATATATATCACCGTGATCACCGTGACCGACCAGGCTATCAGATGCTGCTACACATTGCTGGTCACAATGCGCTTCGCATTGTTTTAACCTTCAAATGACGCCACCCCGCTGGCTAAGCGAGTAGGCCAACAGAAGAAAGAGTGAAAGAAAGTTGGGGCGAAAAAATACTGCAGGGATCGCCATCATCCCCTGCCGCAGCTTCGTGGAGCTTTAGGTGTTTTCGTTCAATAAACACTCACAGCGTCCGGTCTGGGAATCGAAACCGCGATCCTACGACCGCGAGTCCGCTGCCCTAACCACTGGGCCATTGCGCCTCCACCAATATGTGTGTGTGTGTGTGTGTACGTGCGATGCTGTCTTCAATACACCCACTTTCTCCTATTATGCATCAAATCAAAGTGTGCATTCACCTTTTAACTCTTGGTAGTATGATACACATTTTATTTCTATTGTTTCATATTTTGCTGTACAGGAGAACTGAATCGGTCTGGTATTCATATAAGTCGCGCTCCGTTAGTATTTACACGTAGTATCTGTTTGCAGACTTGCACGAACATTTGTAAGACATCACTTTTATGAGGTAAAGATAAATTTCGGGAGTAACCAGCATATTACTTCATAAGTGAAGCATCAACGCTTTTATCATGTAGATTCAACTTGATTCGTTGATATTTAATCGGTACTAAATATTTTTCGTACGAGTCGGCTAGCAGTCTACTATGTCAAGCATTTTAATGGCATCAGTCCAATGTTAGAAAATGTTATAAGTATTATCGGCAACAATAAACAAATGTTGGTCATGTGACAACATCTCGTACCTACAAATGTACAGCTTATGGCAAACTATACACTTCCGCTACAAATATGTAAACTCGTATTAAATTTTACTTTTCTCCAGCGAATATATAGCTTCCCATCAAACTATGCCGCTTTCCACTAAAACATATTCACAATCTATGGTCTGGAAGAATCGTTAGTGTCTCAGACAAAATTTCCCTGAGGTATTCAGTTCTCCTGAATAAAATATCAGTATAAGGCAGATTGAATTCAGAATTCCAAACCAACGGATGCTCTCTTTAATTTTACAGTAATTTCACTCAACGGTTTTGTATATCTTTGCAATATTGGATGGTTTATCATTGAAGTGTCGTGTATTTCGTTCAAGGAGACATCACATTTGTGGTAACAAGATACAATCTGACGACCTGTTTATTAGTTGTCCAATATTGTTGCATGATAACAGGGACCTTTTTTTCTTTTTCTAGGATATCAGTGACGCCAACTAAATGAACTAATATAGGAGGGGTAATTAAAATGTAACCGAATCGCAAATTTCACTTACCAGAAGCTAACTGCTTTTTTTGTGACATTCACCCTAACTCATGGGCATTCATAGAAAATTATCACTGTAATTATCTCATTATTATTCACTTCAAGGCTTCATTAATCAACTAATTATTATTCTATTCATCTATTGAATTGAAAGAGAATAAGCAGAAAAAGAAAAAATACTATTTTACCGCCTGTTAGTTGATTAATGCATTGTTTCAATCTACAGTGAAGTTTCACAAATGAATATAATCACAGAATAGTAAAATAAATGGATATTGTATATGTGTATAAAGAAAGGTGAATGCCGAAGAACAGAGGCAATCAGTAGATAACTTGTTTTAAAGACTGAGTTTCGATTCTTTGCTCTGAATCACATATATAGCAAATCCTTATTAGTTACGCCATAGAAACCGGGAAACCGGGTCCATGAGCCTGGCTAGGCTTTAAAAGGGTGCATAAAGAATATCTCGGACTACACTATTTATTTTATGTTAAGACTGTAGAATATGGTTTAAGAGTAATTTTGCTGCTATTTCTACCAGGGTAACAACCACTTACAGACTCTCTGAAAAAACATAATGTTATAACATATTACTGAGGTGACTTCATCTTTGATTGGACTTTATCGATTCAGTTATTCATTATCTATACGCTCGCAAAAAGTGAAGTATGTATGTCGTACATATTTATTTTCCCTTTTATCATAAATATGAATGTGATATCTGGTGGAAGAGTTGAAAGACTAAAGGCTCGTGGTCGGAGAGACTTTGTTTTCTTCCCAATAACTATAACTGTGCTATGACACTTCACGAGGGTAAGTCACTTAGCCTGAATGTAAAACCTTACCTTCTCGAGTCATGCTGACTCATAAGGCCCAGTTTCCCGTTTTCCATGGCGTATAAATTCCCCACCTGGACGGGACGCTGGTCCGTCGTAGGATTACTCGTTTTTCCCAGCTGAGTGGACTGGGGCAACATGAAATGAAGTGTTTTGCTCAAGAACACAAAGCGTCACCGAGTCCAGGAATCGAAACCATGATCTTACGATCATGAGTCCAACACCATGACTACTAAGCCACGCGCCTCAACTGAATGTCTGAATGTCCCCAGTTGTAAATAGGACTCTCGGAATCTTTAGATTCGACACTGTAAAGAACAGTACAGCTGTAAATTGAAATTTTGTTTTGTTAGGTTACAATACTTAGTTCAACTCCCGAGTATTTAGTCTTCTCTATGGAAGGTTAAACTTCTGTGTGAGCTGAAGTCTTTGTCTTCGGCCGCGCATCTACTACATACTTGATGATGAGATTCAGCACGTAATTCTGAAATGTTGAGTTCGTGTGAAAAGGAGACACACATTAAAAGGCTTTGCAGTACAATGAATACTTTCATTCTTACACACAAGGCTCTTGTATACCGTATGTAACTAACACAACCCTAAAATAGTTTTTTCGTCTCGAATAGATTAAAAGCAAAAACTGTTAGAATATATGTTAAACCCTGAAGCACATAGAATACAATACCCGCAGGCCTTATGAAGTATTATTTGTTACTTAAAAAGCATAATGTTAAAGGAGAGAAGTGTAGTCGATTACATCATCTTCTTTATATTAATGGGGCATATTTTCTCAATCTAACGCAGATAAAAAAAAACAATTGATCAAGAAATGACCCGGTACGAAAGTGGGTCAGGAAGTAATTCAGTTTTTATTTGCATCACATTTTAACTCACTTCAGTGTATACGAGAGTTAGTCAAAAAGGAATGCAAATAAAAATTGCATTACTTTCTGACTCGACCTCGTACGTTACACTTGAAACAGTCAAAAGATTGTGTGATGTTCGAGTTTTTTTCTTAAAGATTTCTGTTTCTTTTTATTGCGCACAATGTTTAAGATTCACAGGAGAGCAAAACTACAATATTGCAATTGTGGGATCCATGTCGTTTTGAACACTAGCTCGTATGTAAATGATGTTAAATTAAATTACATCAGCGAATCGAAACCGAGTAGTGGACTCAGCTGCTAAGTAGCTTATCGCTATTCATGTGTGCTGTTTTCCGCATTAGAATTTAGCATCATTAATGACAAAGCATTGGATTAATTACTTTACTTCCTGAAGAACGGAATCTCATATCCATACGATCACTTCTACGAACACATATATTGCAGTGTCTTGATTAGATTTCCAACACATCCTAAGGCTAACGTGCATTCTACAGAGCTTCACTCATATACAGATTATCAATATTAAATATACATACAGGGCCTAAAGGCTGACCAGTTTAGAAGTAATTGTATAAGCATAGAGAAACAAGATTAAAATGATTTCCCATGTGGGAGGCACACATTTACATGAAAATGGTGTTTCATTTTGCGTCGTATACGGAATTACAGTTGCTGTTCATTTGGAAATCTCTCGTTCCCTGCCATCATTACATTACGTTGCTATTTGGCTTATTTTTTTATGCATTTGTCAGTATTTCAGTTTTTGTGGAACAAGAATCACACATAACCACTGATTAACCAGGGTAGTGAAATCCCGAGTCTGACAGAGCCCGAGCGTTTCTTGAAAAAACAGCTCATATTTCATTTTGGTACAAACAGATCAAATAGGGATTTACAGTTCACTTCCTTAATAACTTGGTCTTCGACTAGATTGCTTTAGCAGTGGAAATTTTGTGTAATTATTTTACACAATGTTTCCACAGTCAAAGCAATTTGGTGTTTTTTTTTAATTTCCAATGTTTTCTAAGAAACCGAAGCAGAAACAGCGTATTCTTTCTTGAACTTCATCATAACACTATCTTCGATAATATCGACGAAGACAACAATAAAGCTTCCTTCTACTACTTGCATGCGAATCTAAACTACCTGCCTACGAACTCTATCCATTTTCCATCTCTTGGATCGATAGCCTCCAACCAGATCACCTCATTTCAATGCATATTGATGGAAATCTTCCTATCCCCAAATCAATCAGCTCCGATGTGCTCCAGAGTTCGGTTTTGTACCCATTCTTCCCTCTCTACATCAATGATATACTTACCTTCTCGTCCAACAGCACCCATTCTTACACAGATGATATAATCTTTCATTCTTCCCTAACCTTCCCTAACAAAAATCATTTACATGCAACCATGATAACACACACACAAATCTGAAATAATTCCATTTAACAGAGACCTTGAACACATCCCAAAGTGGTGCTTTGCCCATCTTTAATCTTTCAGCATCACAGAAACACAAGTCCAAGTCATATCAAAAAACATGCTTGCACCAGATAACACCTACATGAATGCGTAACTTTCAACTAGATCTCTGAATGTTACTCAATATGAGACACATTAATATCACGGAGGAGTTCAAGGATCGCATCCGAAATATTGACTCTTCTCTTTAGAGCCAAAACATTCGTTAGTCTTTATCACTTGC
>NC_042997.1:93942746-93947746 GCF_006345805.1 Octopus sinensis | reverse complement strand
ATATATATATATATATATATATATATATATATATATACATGTGTGTGTGTGTGTAATTCTTATCTCTAGCTTGAATCAACACAGGAAAATGCTATGCTGATTACGTCCATTGAAGTAGAGACACTTGCTGAAAGCTGTCGCCTTGCCTCCAGTACAATGCATTGTCAGTTCCTTAATGTCATGTTAATTTATGACATTGATTATTGATTCATTGAGATTATCTTCCCTTCCATTCAGAGTCTGTTGTAATTACCAGTAAGTATTTGTTTTACTTTCTCTCCAAGCTTCAATAAAGTATAAATATATATGTACACGTATGTCTCAAAATGTAGTGGCTGCGTGGTAAGAAGCTTCCATCCCAACCACAAGGTTTCAGGTTCAGTCCCACTGTGTGGCACCTTGAATGGATGCCTTCTACTATAGTCTTGGGCCAACCTTGTGAGTTGATTTGGTTGATGGAAACTGAAAGAACCCCGTCGTATATGTGTGTGTGTACGCGCGCGTGTGTGTGTGTGTGTGTGTGTGTGTGTGTGTGTGTGTTTGTTTGTACTCCCACTATCGCTTGATAACAGACGTTAGTGTGTTTACACCCCGTAACTTAGAGGTCCGGTAAAAGACACCGATATAATAAAGGTGGCATTGTCTTTCTTCTCGAGCGAAGGCGAAGAAAAGGCGTTGCTCCTTGGTCATAGCTGACACAAAAGAGAAGATTTCGGCTGCAAGGAAGTCGATGCCACATTTATCCTTTCTTCCTTTCTAGTCAGCACCGTGCATTCATTACTCTTTCTCTTTCTACTGGCAGGCAGTAACTTCAATACTATCAGCTACCAACCAGCGAACGAACTTATTGTCACTGTTACTACAATTATTGCTACATCTCTAACTACATGTCGGGCAAACGAATAAATATATGTAAATAATATTTCTATACCAAACTAGTAATGCCAGCAATGAATATCTGACATCTAGCAACTCAATACTACAAATACAAGCCATCTCAAAAAGCGGGGTCTTTGGAATTCAGGAACAAGGAATGTAAAATTCGCCCGAACTTGATATTGGACTAGTTAGTCGAGCATCTATGGGTGACAATGAGCGCAAGACCATTCTTCAGCAGAAGTGAAAGGCACCAAAGAGCAGTTTACATACCCAACGTATCACCAGAAGGTATTCTCCAGCGTGGTAAGAAAAGTTTCCATGGCTTAGGTCACTCTAAGTCACTGGATGCAGTTTTTTGTTTGGTGTGTATTTGCTTTGCTGTCCAAGATATGAGCAATCCTGAATTTGTTACCAAACCATTCCAGGATTGGAAGAATGCCTGTGGTCAAGAAAGAGAGTCTCTAACTCGTCATGAAAAGTCAGAACCCATCAAGGAGCAATAAAAATGGCTGAGGAATTTTTGATGATATGCCAAGAAGAAAAGAAATCAATCACAGAACATCTTTCTGAAGCATATGCTCAGCGAGTTGAAGAGAACAGATTATCTCTTTTATGCATTCTTGATGTAATCACTTCCCTTGCAAAAAGAGGAATTTCATTTAGAGGAAGCTGGTCCCATGAGAAGAAGGAAGAAGACGGTAATTTAAATTTTCTTTTATTAAGTGGAAAGCAAAAGATAATCCTGAATTTGCAGCCTCTCTGGAAAATGCACCGAAGAATGTCAAATATTTATCTCCTGTTATCCAGAATCAACTGATTGATTCTCTTGCAAAGGCCATCAGGAGGTAAATCATTAACGAAGCGATGAAGGCTGACTATTTCAGTATCATGGCTGATGAAATTTGTGATGCAAAGGGTTCTTTTGGCTTTCGAAAATCTTTCCTTTCTCTTTGTATATTTTTTTGTTAAGTTAGAATTTCTCTGTTTTGGTCCGGATTTTCCAATTTCTTTTTTCTTGTATAAAGCCATGGACGGAAGCATTTAAAAGCAAGTAAATTCATAGAAGCGAACAAAATCAAAATATTAATTTTAATTGTAATGATAGAGATGAGTAAACATTTTCGGATCTAGTTAGTTTAAGTCACAAAATCAGTCCCCTTTAATTTTGCTCAGATTGTTTCCAAATTTAGGCTATGGATGGAGTTGGGAATTTTGATTACACTCAACCAATTACGTTATCTCGTAAATTAAAGAATTTGATGTTATTTGGAATTAAAGTTGAAAAATTTGTGTAAGTTTAGCCAATCAACAGACAGCGAGGCATTAACAGCTAGTTACCATAGCAACATATGACTCGCTGTGCTGAGTCTTCTTGTCTGCACGCAGTTTCTCTGTACATGTTTCGATTTTGTTATTTCTGTGCAAACTTTATAAATCGTCCATTACCTGTGCTTATATCAATTAGAAATTAATTTTAGGTATTTTTCGTGAATTTTCGCAGTATTTTACATATATTTCGTGAAGTTTTTCTGTTTGTTTACTTTTTGCTTGTTGGTAAAAGCCTAGAATGGCCGCACCCAAGTCATTTTGAAAACAGAGGTGGATGCTACATATTATTTCGAAAAGAAAAGTGTGTTATCCCTTAAAAAAAGTGTAATAAATCTAAACACACTATAACTAAGAAAGTGGTTCGGGGGAATTTGTACTGGCGGGGCACTCACAATGGATGTAATGAACTTTTGTCAGTGAGGACAGGAAGAAAAAAGAAAACTCTCGGATTTTACACGTGCATTAAATGCATCTGACCGCCAAACCCGTCGCAAACCACTTTTTTACGGAAGAGAAAGAGGGGATCTCGAAGTTTTCCGGAACCCAGAAAAAGAAAGATTTGGCTGCTATTTCTCACAAGCCCTGATACCACGTAACAGCTATATGCGATAAAGGACCCGCCGTTATGGCAAATAGCTGCTAATACGGGTGCTCTTGTAAAAATTTATCCAAATACACAGACAAATACATTAATATAACCCCGCAAAAAATAAAAACATGACTTCATGAGGTATTTATCTTTCTTTAGAAACCTAGAATGAACAGGTCACACAGGGTACAACCTTACACCGGGTACAACCATAAAGTCGACACTGTTCGCTACAACGAAAGTTAATTATTGGCTAAAAATAGTGTTTCGATTTTTAAACGTCTATAACTTTTTCGTCAAATATTTCGCAATAAATTTTTTGGTTCAAATGAATAAGGAATGAATATGTTTGAGATAATATATTTTCAGATTTTTTGCTTCATTTTGTGACTCAAACTAACTTAATCCACACTCTCTTTCTTGAGCATAAAAAGCCCTCTTCCCGGACGACAATAGTTGCACAAGTTCTAGCCGTTTTGATAAGAGAAACCGGAAAGGTTTGAAATGATTTCAGTGGCATTTACTTGTACCAAAGAGCACTCTTTCGATAGACAACACGTTGATCACATAAGTGTCACGTGGTGGAAATAAACGCAATTATCAAACTTTCATTCATAAGACCGTTTACTATTTCGTTTCTTTGCATATATGAGAGGCCCGGAGCGGGTGTAGCAGTAGGTAAGTGAGGACATTGAGGGTGATAGCAGGTAGGCGAGGCGTTAATGATGACTGACAGCTGAAGGGAGAGAAAGAAGGTGATTGGTCGAGACAGTAGGCGAGGAAGATAATGGGAAATGAAAGTGGTTGGTGCGAGGCAAGGGAGGTAACTGAGAAAGCCAAAGGATGTAGTATGTGCCTATTCTCTCAGGTGACAGACGATGGGTGTTAGGGGATGAAATGAGGAGCGAAAAGGTTGACGGGACAGAGAGGATGGAGGTGAGGTGGGACAGAACATTCATGGACAAACATTACCTATTTCTTTACTACCCACAAGGGGCTAAACACAGAGAGGACAAACAAGGACAAACAAACGGATTAAGTCGATTATATCGACTCCAGTGCATAACTGGTACTTATTTAATCGACCCCGAATGGATGAAAGGCAAAGTCGACCTCGGCGGAATTTGAACTCAGAACGTAAAGACAGACGTTACCAAGGTGATTTTTAGGTTATCTGTACTTTCATGGACGGAACTTCTTGATTAGAGCAAGGCGCCAGATATCTCAATCCTTTGTCATTTCTTTCGTAAGGCTCAGCGTCTTGAGACAGGCCTTCAATACTTTGTCCATGTCTTCCTGGGTTCCCCTCTTCTACAAGTTCCATCTACTTTAAGTGATTGACACTTCTTTACACAACTATTCTTATCTATACGCGTCACACAGCCATAACTCCCCTTATGATTAACTTCTATCTCAATACTCTAGCACTCTGTTGTACATGTACACTGACATCACACATCCAGCGGAGCACACTAGCTTCATTCCTCTCTAATCTTTGCATGTCCTCTGCATTAGGGCTCACGTTTCGCTACCATGTAGCATTGCAGTTTATACACATGCATTATGCAATCATTCTTTCTCTCGGGGAGAGAACTTTGGTTGCCAACAGAAGTAAAAGCTGTGAAGTTTCTCCTTCCTATTCTTATTCTAACAATTACACTTTCGATACATCCACCTCCACTGCTAATTAGGTCACCTACGTAGCATAAATTATCCACAAGCTCCAGAGAATTTCCAGGGAATTAAAGAAAATTATATTAATTTTCGGTCTATCTGTAGACTTTATGGCTCTTGTACATCTTCCACATGCAAACGGCCACTTTCTCTGTTAACCTTCCTATTATTTTACTGCACAACTTGTGTGTCCATAACTTGCATTTGGGTGCACCGAATGGAATTTTTGCCTAAACCTTTGCTACGTATCGGATAGGACCATTTGCCCGAAGTGGGTAGGGTCCTATCTGAATCCTTGCTTACTCACCTGGAATTTCTTTTCTAGTTCTGTTACAGATTCTGTTATGCGACCAAGATCATTGGCGTATAGTAGTTCTCACGGGCATCTGATTTTAAATTCATCTGTTATGACCTAGTGGACAGTGATGAATAGGGGGGACTGAGCACCGAGCCTTGATGAACGCCTATCTGTACACTAAATTCACCAGTTCTCATGGCTAACTCTTGCCTTAACAGCACCCCTGTACAT
>NC_042997.1:93932746-93940246 GCF_006345805.1 Octopus sinensis | reverse complement strand
GCGAGCTGGCAGAATCGTTAGCACGCAGGGCGAAATGCTTAGCAGTATTTCGTCTACCGTTACGTCCTGAGTTCAAATTCCGCCGAGGTTGTCTTTGCCTTTCATCCTTTCGGGGTCGATTAAATAAGTACCAGTTACGCACTGGGGTCGATATAATCGACTTAATCCCTTTGCCTGTCCTTGTTTGTCCCCTCTATGTTTAGCCCCTTGTGGGCAATAAAGAAATAAGATAGATAGATAGATAGATAGATAGATAGATAGATAGATAGATATAGATAGATAGACAGACAGACAGACAGACAGACAACAGCAGACAGACAAACAGACAGACAGACAGAGAAGCGAGAGGAAAAAAATAAGTGCCAGGCTTAAAAATAAAAACTAGAGTTGACATGACTGAAATGGAAATGGTGGTTGAGTATGACCTCAGTCCATATGCTAACACCAGAAAAGGCCTAAAAGACAAAAAATGAAATATGCGCTTCGATATTCAATTCCAAAAATGAATTGTGTGTTGTGTGTAGACGTGTATGTTTGGGGGTGCATGACCTAATGGTTTGACAAAATCAACCACAATTGAATTTGAACTGAGAGCAGAAAGAAGGACAAAATGCCGCTAAGCATTTTATCCGGCGTGCTAACGATTCTGCTAGCTAGTCACCTTAACTATATATACACACACATTAATTATAGCTAATAACTCTACCAGGTATTAATTATTATGCGAACTAAGTAGTAAATGATTGATTTACTCAATTACCTAAGGCTAAACAACACAACCGTGACATTGATTTTCTCTCTTCCATTTATTTGGAATCGATGAAATATGGGGCAGCGATTTATTGGAAGGGATTCAACCATTTTTTACCTCGATTCCTTCCTCTCATATATCTGTATATCCTTACGTCTGTTTAGGAAACCTTTTATTTGCCATGCAGTCTACACATTATTTCAATATTCCGATGTTCCACATAAACAAGTAGATTTATTGCTTTCATAGAGTATTAGTTGCTGTTGGTTGGTTTGTTGGCTGGTTGGTGTTAAAGCCCAGACATCCCTGATAGAGCAGAAATATCACCAAAGGTGCCCCAGTTCTGATCATCCTATTTTTGTTATTGTTTCTTTTTTAGAGGTTGAAGGTGTTATCTAAGGCTGCGTTTCATCCTTTCGGGGTCGATAAATTAAGTACCAGTTGCATACTAGGGTCGATCTAATCGACTGCCCCCCCCCCAAAATTTAGGGCCTTGTGCCTAGAATAGAAAAGACTCTAATGCGAGTGTGATTGGTGAATGATTTGACCGCTATTTCTAGCCGGTCGTTCAATCAGGTAGAAACACTCAAGTTCGTACATTGATACTGTTGCCACTACTGCCATTGTTGTTGTTGTTATCGTTGTTGTATTTGTTGTTGTTCAGCACCTAGTCAAACCTGATCGAATCCTACATCTACCTGTAGAAGTAAAATGTGTAGTTATTCTGTCAGGTGCCACTAGAAGCAACAACAGTCATGATTTTACTGCAATGTTATCATATACGACTGTCTGACGTAATAGACGCTACTTTTAACTGTCTGAACGTAAGCTTCAATCCTGTGGAATCGTTTCATAATTTTTGTGCGTGTTTTTCTTTTTATTATATATATGTTTTTTGTTATTGATTCATAATACCGAAGTTAATTTAAGTGGAAATTGAATTATTTTCATCTAAAACAGTACTTCTATTATGTAATTGACTTAATGCTACAACAGCCGTCTGCCTGCATGGACTTTCATTATCGTAATATCAAGTTTTAACGAAAAACAGCATGAAGAAAACAAAAATTGTAACAATACTAGGCACCCACTTTGTGTTAAAACTAATGCATTGCAAGGAGATGTTAAAGTCATTGCGAATGGCTTTTACAATTGACAATTTTGAAGTCACACGAAGATAGTAACATTGCAATTAAAACACGAACGAAAGCAACAACAATGGCGACATCATCGGCAGTAACGGTAACATCAACAACAACAACAACAACCACAGCTGCAATATCACTAAACCATTCACGCTAAACTCGACTTAAACTATCATATATTCTAAACAATTTCGAATCTAACAATTTTCAAATAGCCTGACATCTGCTCACTGTATCATTGCATCTTAGATTAATTCAGAAAGTACTTCAGATTTGAAAGACTTGCAATTGTTTTACAAATGACAAAATGGTAATTATTATCGTCATGTTCACATATCTATTTCTCTCTCTCCTTCTCTGTCTCTCTATCTATTCATACACACGCACGTGCATATATATATATATATATATATATATATATATACAACAGCAAAATTAAGGAACGGCCATAATAGGCCATTCAACCCACTAGAAATAACAGCCAAGGCTTCAACCGCAAAACAATATTAATTCCGTAAACCAGGAGAAAATTTAAAAACATTTACCCTGTAATACTTTATACGATGCATCGTTTCGTCTATTCTTTAATGGTAAATCAACCTGATTAAATTCCTGGTTTACGGAATTAAATCAAGCTAATCTTCCATAGGCCAGTAGATTCATCAGTAAAGTCAGCCAGATCGGGGCAGATATTTCCACGAGGCAGTTCCACTACTGTCTCGGCAATATCTGACCTAAAATTTTCAAATCATCGTACTCGCGCCAAATTTATCGGCAGCAAAAATAAGCTGCCGATTCCATTACGGAATTAAACAGAAAATTCATAATTAATCAATATAGGGTGGCAAAAAATTTCGCAGAATTTTTTGCCACCAGCGGCCCAGTGGGAAAAAAAAGTAAATAGTCATAGACCATTTATAAATTCAACAGCAAAATTAAGGAACGGCCATAATAGGCCATTCAACCCACTAGAAATAACAGCCAAGGCTTCAACCGCAAAACAATATTAATTCCGTAAACCAGGAGAAAATTTAAAAACATTTACCCTGTAATACTTTATACGATGCATCGTTTCGTCTATTCTTTAATGGTAAATCAACCTGATAAATTTGGCGCGAGTACGATGATTTGAAAATTTTAGGTCAGATATTGCCGAGGCAGTGGTGGAACTGCCTCGTGGAAATATCTGCCCCGATCTGGCTGACTTTACTGATGAATCTACTGGCCTATGGAAGATTAGCTTGATTTAATTTAATCAGGTTGATTAATCAGAGATTCAACACATTAGATAACCACAAAAATAATAGATAAAATTCGACAGGAATAAATTTGGAAATGAAAAACATTTACCATTTAATACCCCGGACCAAATTGGTTTCTGATCTTCTTTTAGCAAGTCGGGGGAACTTGCAAGGTCTGATCTTCTTCGGCGAGGTCCAACCTGGGGTTAAAACATATAAGACAGAAGACAAGGACTGCTACCTGTCTAATGTTTATACGAAGTAACTTTTCAAGTTCCCCTGACTTGCTAAAAGAAGATCAGAAACCAATTTGGTCCGGGGTATTAAATGGTAAATGTTTTTCATTTCCAAATTTATTCCTGTCGAATTTTATCTATTATTTTTGTGGTTATCTAATGTGTTGAATCTCACCCTAAGTGTGGATTCCTTATGTGTATAAATATACACTATATCGTATAACTAATATATAGTCTTCTTGACTAATTATTTTGCACGTTAGACCACTGGAAATGTAAATTTTGATTGAATATTTTAAATTTAATTAAATTCCATTTCCCTTTTGATATGATTAAACATTATATATATATATATATATATATATATATATGAGCAATGGGATATAAATACATAAATGTGGTCACATTTGTTTACTTTCCCTTACAAGGATTAGAATTTACATACCGTAAATTGTAATCATTGTAAATTTTAATATGTATATATATATATATATATATATATATATATTATATATAATATATATATATATATATAATATAATACTAGTTGAAAGTAGCGAGTAAACTTTTGAATATACAACTCTTCGAACGAACAGCTCGATAAAGACTCCATTATTCCTGATGAAGCTGTGCCGTTGATCTTATCTCTATTTTGTATTTTCATCGCAAATTAGATTTCTTAAATATGGTTTATCCTATCATGCTATCACAAACAGGAAAATAATCCATTCTTCTACACTTCTAACTGCTAAAAGAGAATGATATCATGGACATTGCTTTGTATCTTTTGTTGTTGTTGTTTTCTTGTTTATTTGTGTTTTCCAGCTTTCCATTTCATCTCACATTCATTCAAATATTTCCCCAGTAACGAATTTGTGATGATATATTCCGTTAAACGATCTGCAGTGACTATTAAATATATCTAAGTTAGACTACCATAAAATTACAATTTGGACGAAAATACGATAAGTTAATATATTTCAGGGATTGGCAAGAGCTATAGCCTAAGTGTCAATCTCCGAACAAACTGATTCTGTGTTGAATAAAGATATTTTCTCTATTTTCCTCTTATTCGAATTTTACGGTTCATATCCCACATTCCATTCTTTTACTCTATCACACTTAATCAAAAATGGTTAAACAATCGTTTCTATTTGTTGCTGAAACAGAAAATAAGAAAATTTTATTTTCGATAAATCCATTCAAAATATATCAGTTTGCCAACTTGATAAAGTGTCCTACAGCAATGTTTACCAACCTTTTACCATCTCGATCTATTTGGATACATAAATAACATCGGTAGTTCTTTTGTGAAATACGTTCCAATAAAGTGCACATAACACCTCATGTTTTGGGAAATATTCTTCAGATTTTATTTGTAAATGTAACTGTTATACTTATTGCTTATATAAGATATTTGCATTAAATATAAAACGATTATGAATAATTCAAAAATAAAAGCTTTTTTTTATTTTCACGGTCCATTCAGAGTTATACCAGGACTCGCAGGATAGACACGATATCATCCTATAGTTGAGACTTCGTACCAATATCGACAGCACTGTACTATGTCCTTAATCATGGCAGTTCTTTCTCGTTTGGGCTATTTCTATTAATAGAAAGCATAAATATAGTTTGTATTGCTATCAGTAATGAGAAAATTGTGTTTAAGTAGTTTTAGACCGCAAAAAAGCTTTCAAACCACAAGCTAGTTTAGTCGAAAATTGGTTTGTTATTAATGAATTATATTATGTAGCATGTTTTTAATAATTTAATTATTGAGCTCAGCTTTCAGCTTTCACATTGGTTTCTAACAAACAGGCTAAAAGACCCTAATTTTCATTATGCAGCGTGGGTTGATATGAGATACTCACTTTTTTAGAAAAGCATTTACTTTGGAAGTTAAATTCAATGGTTTTAACTGGAAAACAATCGTTTCTCTCTACAGAGCTCTTTTTACTAGCTGCAAGCCTTAATCTACAAATTGGGAAATCATGCCTTAAGTCAGAGCACAGTGTAATGTGGCACAAAAGTGTAAAGGAAAAACATCGGCATCTGAACATGGAGAAATCGTAAAATAATATAAATACGATAATTTAATGTTTTACTAAAATTAATACATTAACAGAACGTTGAATTTAAACTGGCTGTTGGATGTTTCGATCAGCTTTACCAGCTTTTAAAATATTGGTTTCAAATTTTGGCACAAGGCCAGCAAGTTCGGAGGAAGGGGAAGTCAATTTCTTCGACCCAAATGCTCAACTGTTACTTATTTTATCGACCTCTAATGGATGAAAAGGAAAGTTCACCGCGACGGAATTTGAACTCACAACGTTAAGACGAACGAAATGCTGCTAAGCATTTCGCCTGGCGTGCCAACGATTCTGCAAGCTCGCCGCCTTAGCAACTTTTAAAATATTAATATTCATTGATTATATTTTTTAAAGCTAAAAATAGAAGTGAAATCGCATCAAATGGGATTATGAACAGTGATTGGAATCGATTTAGTATAAGTTTTGCGTTTTACCTTGTGCCATTGAGCCCAGACGGAGTGATTACACTGCTTTATAAAACTGACAACTGCTCTCCAACATCAAGTCTAGACCGCTGAATATCTTTCTATAATTAGCCGAATATCCAATCGTCTTTTTTATAAAGACACCCATATCCAAACAGCCGTCACTGTGGATGACAAAGTTTCAGCTCAAAATATTCATTACTTCACATACAAAAGACAGTAATGTTAACCAGTTTTAATGCTCCTAAAGTTTGAAGCGAAGGAATTTTTTGCTTGTGCCTTCTTGTAAATACTGTATCCTAGCTCTTACGTGATGTTAAATTTATAATGAAACGTAACAAGAAAATATCTACAAACAAAACTATTTCAGTCACTTGGTTTTAAATACATTATATGATAAAGTATCAGCAAATTTTATTGTTTTCCGTCTAGTTTCTAATAAACTTCCTGTCTCATAAAATAAAAAATAATGAGCAACATGCCAATGAAGTCAGTGTTTGACTAGAAGAATTACGATTTGGCTATTAAGACGAGAAAAAATCGAACTCATATGCAAATATTTTTAATTACTTTTTCTTCTTCAAATCAATGATTTTTCTATACAATGGTGACTGACAGAGAGCAAGATGTAATTTTTTAACCTGAGTCAGTTTTATTTGCAGTTGCAGCCACTCCGTGATACTAATAATATATTTGGGAGAGGTATGGCTGTCACATACTTCTCCATTGCATCTTGTTGTAAACAAACCACTCTGCGGACTTACAAGCTAACCAGGGAAGCTCTATTTCCCTCAAATGTTACACTACCATTTTTTTAAGTGAAGGACACACAGTTGTCTTAGAAACATTAGTTGAATAAACTATGATATAGTCATGTTTGGAACGCTTTAATCATCGATTTGTTTTATCATTGTTAACTGCAATCAAACAGAGCCAATATACTTTTAGGTTACAATATGGCTGAAACAGCAGTGTCTCACTCTAAAACTTCATGGAATTAAAATTCTTCCTTGTGTATCTTGAGTCCGAAATTCACTCGAGATTCAAAATATGTAAGGTTACGTGTGCATGAAAAAGAGAGAGAGTGGGGTTATTAACAGAATCCGAATAATAATTTAATAATCGTTTCTAACGTTTGGATAAGTGTGTTCAATGGATTATATCAGTCCTTGATTGGTACTTTATTTTATCGTTTCCAAAAGGAGAATTTGAACAGAGAACGTAAACAATTGGAACAAATTCCAGTGAAAAGAGTTCATCAGTTAATAAGTGAGAGCGAATATTTCAGCATAATCATATCTTATATCTTATAGGGCATAGTATAGATACCAACAACAATGGCTGGAATATATACACTTTCCTCAATCTATTTACTACTTGTAAATAAAAAATTTCCATTCCTCTTAAGGTGTGTGTGTGTGTCACCGATGAAGGGTTCTACCTGAAACATTCGATTTCTTTTCTTTTCCATGGCATTAAATTTATTCTACTGTCTTAATTGTCAAAATCAATTGTTGCCGAAGGCGGCGAGCTGGCAGAATCGTTAGCACGAAGGGTGAAATGTGTAGAGGTATTTCGTCCGTCTTTAAGTTCTGGAATCAGATTCCGT
>NC_042997.1:93917746-93927746 GCF_006345805.1 Octopus sinensis | reverse complement strand
ATTTATATATTATAAATATATCTCTTTTTACTTAATAAATTCAATGCCATAATATACCAGATTAGGCATTAAATAATATCAACATGGGGAAGTACTAATGCAATCGTATATAAGAACATCACAGAAATTTTAAAAATTTATATATATAAATACTTAAGATAAAATGTGATAAAATAAATAAGAAGGAATAATTACGGTTACACACATATTATAAGTACAAACCAGTATATATGTATTCATATATTATTAAAATAAAAATAAATGATAGATATGTATGTATAAAACTACACTTGTATAAGTAAATAAGTAAAAAATAAATAGATAACAAATTAGATGACTTGATATGTATGTATAAATCTACACTTAAATAAGCAAATAAATAAATAATTAGAAGAATAAATGCAGAGATAGATACCATTACAATAAAATAAAAAATAAAGTGAATATATATATTATATTGATGAAAGTAAACATGTATGGAAGGATAATTTAAAGTACAGATCCAGAAGACTATAGATATAAACTAAATATATAAGGCTGGTAATATTTATAAAGCCAAATGTTTGTAAATGAAAAGGTTTATTAGTAAATAGCATAAGATACAAATTAAGGTGAGTACAAAGAAAGACCAAATATACAATATAAACCTGCCAAATAAACACATACAAAAAACCTAGATTCTCAACCTAAACAAACCAAACTCATAAAAGGCTCTCATATATTACATATTACACAATAGCATTACATTATCTAGAGCTAGGTATCTAACCAAGATATACATATACACTATGCAATATTAGAAAACTTAAAAAATCACAAGGCAAATACCAAAATGAATATGTTATTACATATATATATATATATGTATATATATGTATGTATATATATATATGTATATATATATATATATATATATATATGTATGTATATTCATATGTATGTATGTATATACATATATATGTATATACATAACAATGATAAATATCAAAGTGAGTTATATACAGTAGCGGTAACACATCGTGACGTATTTTTGCCATTTCAATATGGCTAACCCCTAAGGGTGGATGCTACTGTAGTTTTTAGCCCCAGGGGGACACACTCCTCCAGCTGGCCATAGACACACTATCTGTGTCCTGTCAGTATTTGCAAAGGGAAGTCATCCTTCCCGTCTGTGTCCTCCTGGGGCTAAAAACTACAGTAGCATCCACCCTTAGGGGTTAGCCATATTGAAATGGCAAAAATACGTCACGATGTGTTACCGCTACTGTATATAACTCACTTTGATATTTATCATTGTTTGATTTCACTTTTTCAATATCAGTGACAGTGGACGCTGGAAAAAGTATAAGTATTTGTGAAGGAAATCTAATTCTCGGCGACAACTATATATATGCATACATATATACACACATATATACACATATATATGTATATACATACATTATATTAATATATATGTGTGTGTATATGTATGCATATATATATGTATATATATATATATATATATATATATATATATATATATATATATATATACACGCATATGTGTGTGTTTGCTGTGTGAGTATGGATGGATAGATGGATGGATGGATGGATAGATAGATAGATAGATAGATAGATAGATAGGAAACAGAGAAAATGTAGTAGGAGTTGCAGTGCTCGCAAATGCCAATCAATTTATAGAATTAGAGGTTTTCTGAAAGCATTTGAGTCACCTCCTTACCTGTTTATGATTGAACCATTTGTGTTACCACAGACGGCGTAGGAATCGCGGACCTGTAATTGCATGTGCCATAAATCCTAATAACGCGTATTGTGTTGGGTTCTCGCGATGACGTACAGTAATTAGACGACCTGGCAGGGGATGTGATGATGATAGTATGATAGTTGTTAATTACGGAGGTAAGAATGCTACCAACGTTGTGTGAGCGTCTGAGCATCGGTTATGCTTGCGTGTAGGGGATGGAAGTTTTGGCATAGAGAATTTAAACTGCGAAAGATTTGAGACCTGCACCGGTGGCTTTGGTCTGAGATAACTGTGAAAGGCAACATGAGTTCTGAGCGTTAAAGTCACCAAGTGCAATGACGTCGGAGAGGAGGGAAGTGAGATAGATTTCGTCGATGCTGGAAGAGATATGGTCGAATAGATGTTGCTAAGACGAAGTTGAAAATAGATTGAGGAAGAATATATGTTTTTGAAGTGAGACAGGGAGAGATTGAACCAGAGTCACTTTGTTATTAATATCCATATACGCAGGCGCCACCTTTAGGAGAGAAATGTTGAGTGAAATGTAGCGTCGACAACAACGTTGAACAATACAGGGTAGTTAGGTAGGTCTGTATTTTCAGAAATAGATATACGAATACTTATGTTACATATATGTGTATGTGTGAACAGTCCATGTGCATCAGTATGGATATTTTCATCTGTTCTGTACTGTTGTTTACTGAAGAAGAAGAAGAAGAAGAAGAAGAAGAAGAAGAAGAAGAAGAAGAAGAAGAAGAAGAAGAAGAAGAAGAAGAAGAAGAAGAAGAAGAAGAAGAAGAAGAAGAAGATAGATGATGATGATGATGATGATGATGATGATTAGTTTGATTGTATTGAATAACCATGGATTTCTAATTCTAGCATATGATCTCAAATTTGGGGAAACGGAAGCTGCCGATTTTCTTGACCGCACTACATGACCGCTGCTTATTTATTGACCCGAAAACGACGAAAGGCAAAATCGACCTTGGTGGGTTTTGAATTCAGAACTTGAAAGGAAAAACAGAACTAAATACTGCGAGGCACTAAGTTCTACAATATAATGTTTCTGCTACTTCTTTTATATTGAATAACGATTTGGAATTTAGTCAAAAGACAACAATTGTTGGCTTTATAGAATAACCAATGATATCGATCCCACTACTAGACTAATATTTATTTCATCGATCCCAGAACGATGAAAGACTAAACTATCTTCGGCTGGGACTGAACTCAGAACGTTAAAAACCCTGCCAAACCACCACAAGGTGTTTTTTTTTCCGGTAACTCTATCGATCCCCAGCCAAAGCTTGGAAGCTTCTCGTGAAATCAGTGCATGTCTAACGGAAAGTACCTTGGTTGTGTGTGCATGATATTTGTGTCGGTCCGGTTGGTTAAGGAGGAGTGATAGGTGATAGCATCTGTAAAGGAGTGAGTGTATGTGGTTAAACTTAACAACAAGTAGTTTACTTTGGCCGTGGTTCTCAAAATTACAAATACCAACCCAAAGAAAAATAGGGAAATTTTGTCCTCCCCACTCTTTATTAATGAAAAGACCAAAAAGTTTGCTTTCACAAAATACTTTTTCCGCTTTGTTGTTGAACAAGTTTGAAATGTGTAAAACTGTCATAATTATATTAACCAACACGAATAAAGGTATAACAAATACCATACAAGAAAAATTCCTGATATATTGAAATTATCTTCGTTTCGATATACAGTAAAAAAAAATCCCTGGCAGCAATTGGATCCAATTCTAAGAAGAAAAGGTAAATGATTTCATGACTCAAGAATTCTCAAGAATTAGTATAACATAAAGGAAAATAGAATCTGTTTCTTTTTCATTTTTGTTAGGAACAGGTGGACAGCTGCAAACACGAGTTTCTGTTTCGGGATAGCACATGTTGACTTAAGTAGTCTGTTACTTTTCAATATTTACAGGCTGCTTTAGAGATGGGTTTGCTCTTTTCTTACGAGAAGTACTGTGCCAATATACAATAAGGAAAATGTGAGGTTCAAAATAGAATTTCGACTTGCAAAATGTAGTTTAGAAATCCAGTAAACGCTGTATTAGAAATCACTGGACAAAAGCGGTAGGATTAATTATATGATTATGACAAGGGTGACAACGCGGCGACGAAATTATAAGTGTTTTATTTTTTTACTGCTGTTCCCATAACTTATGAGATGTTGAAATGAAGAACATAGTGCAAGTGGTCGACAGGTTTAACAGAATTACTCCTTTAGATACAGCTGCAATTTTTGAGGTGAGAGGGTTACCATAGATCTAGTTACAATTTGTGAAACAAAAGATTGCAAATGTGGGATGCAGGAAGACATCCCTTAATTTCCTGGGTGCGTTTTGTAGGTTCTTTGTTCGTTGGTAATTTCAACAATGAGTTGTAGACACTAATCTTTACTTACGTACAGATGCTTGTGAACCGACTGTCGACTGTGAGTCATCTTCTATTATGGACTTTAACTGAGTAGATGTGATAATGTAGCATACTTTAGCACTATTGGATGAATCTCAGTTAAAGCATATTTTTTCTCAAGGGTAGTCGCCATAAGTCATGCAGGGCTCCGACCAGTTATCAGACTTCAATACCAACCAGAATGTTCAAAATACAAAAGTTGTTGTTCAGTTTGAAGATGTAAAGTGGTGTGTTTTGATTTGGCTGTGATTTGACGGGAAGCTCAGCGCAGGGATCGCGATAACCGTCTGGTTGAGAAGTCCAGAAATGGACTCAAAATTGCTTTGTTATTCGGCACGTCGATCTGAAGTACAAATAAGGATATTAACTATTTCAAACTGCACAAAGTGAAGACAGTTTCTGCATCTACGCCAGCAATGTTCTTGATATTTATGTTATTGCTGTCGTTGTTTTCAATGTCTTTTAACTCGAGAGAAACCTTGATTTAAAAACCACTGTGAGCAAAGGTATGTTAGCAGTGACAATCCTATCTTTTTAAGGATATCTTGTACTACATTATCTAATGAGTTCTTTGACTTTTAAAGACGGTGACATTGATTTGATAAATATTTGGCTATTATTTCTTGTAGACAGTGTGATCACAAAGAAGCTCGTTCTTTGGTAAGCTTGCAGAGTTGTATTAAGAAGAGAACGGCAACTATAAAGAGTTATTGTGTACTGAAGGTACTAAAGATAAAATCTGCGAATAGATATGAGTTGTAACTGAAGCTCTCAATATTGAACGTGAAGTAGTCGAACAATTGCTGTCAGCTAGGAGAGCTGCAGATGAATTTATAAGCGTGAGGAAGAGAGAATTGAAACCGGGGTATTAAGAAATATTTTGAACTTATGTAGGTGTGTGGCAATTTAAACCCAGATCAGCTTTCATCGAAAAGATCTATGAAAAGAAACAATACAACTGCACTATCTTTTTTACATGTATATCAGAGTAAAATATATTTTAGGTGGTCAGATGTGATTTAAGGATCATTAACTACTACTTTTAGCAGGTTAAGAGACCTGCTTTTTCGTCAGCTCGGCGGGATTGGCTAAAATGGAAACTAAGCCCACGCAATCACGGTCACATTTTAAATCCTTCTCTCCTTGAGCCCGCAATTCCTCGGTGAGTTCCAAGGGTACTATCATAACATATGAGTTATTTTAGGGGGGAAGGGGTTGTAAGGGTACATTTTAAACTTAGTGAAGCCACTCCTTATACAAGTCTAACTACAGACAACTTTGAAAAAGAAATAAAGCAGTCGAAGCCCTATATTGAGCAGGTGTTTTACTTATCAACCCTGAACAGACGAAAAGCAAATCTGACCTAAGTAGGACTTGAACTGCGAGTGCAGAGAACTAGAGCAAATATCACAAGGCATTCTATCTGACATTCTAACGATTCAACCAATATGTTACCTTACACAGCTTGAAATAAAAATAGAATATGATACTAGAGGCTGATTATTTCTTCTTCAATATATTTTATAAAATTTCCATATTTCGATATTTAAGAAATAACTAAGCATACATAAGTCTTTTTACACTTAAAAAACTGGTCGTTAAGAAATGTGTTGAAATGGTATTGCAGTTCTCTTTTTTTAATTTAAAGAGATGTTATTTTCTTCTCACTGCACAAAAAGTTACCTGGCGACGAACATTTTTTTTAAACTGTTACAGAAACAAAATTATGGGTTGATATTTTTGCTGAATTACAAACCAGAAAACTAAGGAGTGATAATAGATTTGAGAACAATATGTTTTATGTTGATTCATATTAGTGACTGGCAAAAATGTGCTGTATCCGGATTTCAAAGGGCCAGCTTTATCACACTCTGTGTTACACTGAATCTCCCTGAGAACTATGTTAAGGGTACGCTCAGCACGTTAATTTCACGAGAAGGCTGTTCCGTTTATCGGATCATTTCGAACACTCGTTGTCGTACTCGACGGAGTGCCAGTCAGTATTGATTTCAAATTTTGGCACAAGGCCAGCATATTCATGGTTGGGGTCAAATCGATTACATCAATCCTCCTAGTGCTCAACTGGTACTTATTTTATCGACCCTGAAAAGATAAAAGGCAAAGTCGACCTCTGTGGAATTTGAACTCAGAACGTAAAAACCGACGAAATGCCGCTAAACACTTTGTCTGGCGTGATGATGATTCTTATTTTTTTTATTGCTCACAAGAGGCTAAACAAGGACAGGCAAAGGGACTAAGTCGATTACATCGACCCCAGTGCGTAACTGGTACTTATTTAATCGACCCCGAAAGTATGAAAGGCAAAGTTGACCTCGGGGGAATTTGAACTCAGAACGTAGCAGCAGACGAAATACCACTAAGCATTTCGCCTGGTGTGCAAACGATTCTGCCAGTTCGCCGCCTTCCTGTGCGTCTAATATTAGCTGGTACTAAGGCGGCGAGCTGGTGGAATCGTTAGCACGCCGGGACAAAATGCTTAGTGGCATTTCGTCCATCCTCACGTTCTAAGTTCAAATTCCGTTGAGGTTGGCTTTGCCTTTCATCCTTCCGGGGTCGATAAAATAAGTACCAGTCAAGAACTGGGATCGATATAATCGATTTAGCCCCCTCCACCGAACTTGCTGGCTTTGTGCCAAAATTTGAAACCGATATTAGATGTACAGTAATCATTTAAATCTAAACCAGCGAGAAAGCCCCTAGTGGCATGGAAGTGGAAGCAGCAAAAATCCCCCTTACATAACACTCAAACTTTTAAAACAGGAGAAAGACACTTTAGATAGTATTAAATTAATATACGTCAGCAAAGTCAAGGTGTTTGATCATACTTCTGTTCGATTGGTATAGGCCTGAGGCTAAACCACACAAGAACCAGTTAATGCATTCTACACATTCAACTTTACTGTTATCCAGAAATATCTGACAAGTTTAGTAAAAGGCAAGGTGAACGTTTTCTTCATGACATTGCGTTAATGGAAGAAAAATCTTCTAAACAGTTGGGACATTAATATGATGGTCAATTATATCGGGTGATTGAAACGAGATAAATGCTATGTAAAGTTAAAAGCAAAATCAGAAGGAATCCCATCTGTTACCGTTTATTTTGGTAATTACAGTTCGTTTTAAAAATCTGATGTAAGACAAAAACAATTCAGAAACAGTATATCAAACTAAAAAAGTATAGAAGCATATTAAAAGAAATTTGAATGCTCTGAGAACTCAACAACGTCCAAAATTATAGGTTAATGTGATGAATAAATTTAGAGGGAACCAAACTTAGAAATGCTCTTTCCGTATGTTAACGTATAAGAAATATTCGTTTCTAATTCATGTACAAGACCAGCAGTTTTTGAGGGGAAGGATTATTATTATCGACTCCGGAGGGATAAAAGACAAAGTTAATTTTTATGGGATTTGAACTCACAACATAGGGAGCCAGAACAACTAACGGAAGGCAATTTTTTCTGACGCTCTAATGATTCCGATGGTCCAGCCACACTTAGCACCTATGAAATAAAGGTTTCTTATCTAGGCACAAGGCCGACGATTATTTGTGGGCAAAGGGTTAGTCGATGCCACCGAGGTTGGCACTTGACTATTACTTTATTTTATCGGCCCGGAAAGTTGAAAGACAAAGTTGGCTTCAACAAAACATTAACTCAGAATGTAATGAGTCGGAACAAATAACATAAAATATTTCAGACGCTTTCACGATTCCGACCAATCCAACCATCCTTAACGACTAAGAAATAACAACAGGCAAAAATCACTTCGAGGGAAATCTGTTTTGTTTTATCTTTTAATTACTTAATCAAGTAGAAAATATAGCACCCATTAATTGTTTTGGAGGAAGCCTCTGAAACTAGTGGGGGAAAGAGGGAAGCTATCTTCAGACCGAAAGTCTGTCGTAACTACAACAGAGAGAACTCTATTAAAAGTATCCAATGACCAGATAGTAGTGTTAAAATGGGCGACATATTTCTGGCGTTTTGTCAGTTTTAGCCACATCTTTCAACAGTCATCTGAATATCAGAGTGATTTTTTTTTGTTTACTGTGTAGGGAGATGGGGGAAGTCAATTAATTCAAGTCTATAATGCCACAGTTACATATTTCATCAAATCAATCGGGATGTGTGTAAATGTCAGAGTTAGCCTTGAGGGGAGTTGGATTGAAAACGTAGACAGTCAAAACCTAAGTAGTCTCATTTGACCATTCCATTAAACTAACACCTCAACATGACCTGCTGAATACCTGGTAGAACGTAAGTTCTCCACAGCAGTCTCCCAAGGAGTTCTGTGATTTCTTTTCCACTTGGTTCGATGTCATCTCATTCGTCTTCAATCTCTCTTCAGCTCATTTCTACCAGGTGGTCCTCAGGTGGCCTGATTTCCTTTGCCTTTTTGGGTTTCAATCCTACATTTCTCAGGTTTCTAAACTTATGACCTACCCATTCCCACTCATTGTCCCGCGAATTTTTGATCACTCGGAATTTATGAAAATACACATCGGATGTTAAAAACTTGACTCACATTTCCACATCTCGCTTCGTTTTCTTTTATCTCCATTTGCGGATGCTACGCTTACTTCTTAAATACGTTAAACACTGCACCTCATTGAACAGGTTATTTTCAACTTAGTCAGAGCCAAGAGTCATCGTTCTTACCTTTCACTATATCTGTCTTTCAAACGTTAACCTTCGGACCAATTTTCCCGCTACCACTTCTAGCCTGCCTATCTTTCTTTGCATGTCTTAAACTTCTTTAGAATATGAGGCAAAGTCTAGCACCTGCTCTTGCGTCCACTGTATGCTTGTTCTTTTGGCGCATCAGTCGCAGGGACTGGAATCGTCGTATAACATACGTTAAAAGCAGAGCAAGGGGGATTTAAGATAAATAAGTCTGGGGACAGCTAGAATTTTGAGACTGGTACTTGGACGTTGACTGTCTTCCACTATAATTAACAACCAAGTATCAAAGCTTATAATCGTGCAGAAAGAGACCCTGTGAGACATCTGACAACAGGCTGCTTTCCGCTCATACAGAATCAACCAGAGCAATCAAGATCGAGCGCTCTGGGAAGTAAAACAATTATTATTATTATTATTATTATTATTATTATTATTATTATTATTATTATTATTATTATTAAATTAGTGTTTCATCTTCTTCATGGGCTAACTGCGTACCAATCAGACGACGTCCATCCATCTTTTCTCTACCAGGTATTTTCTCTTAATCTCAACTTTCAAGCCCAGCTCAAAACATTTTCCCTTGACCTTTCACTCCAAAACCAGCAGAATAACTCTCTAATATTTAACACTCAACCATACACACTACACACACACACACACGCACACACACACACACACACACACGCACACACACGCTCACACACACATGAGATTTTCTAGCAAACATTTACCTTACCCTAAGCCTAATCTGAACTACACCGAATTTCTGAGAAGATTGAGTTTTCAAAATTTTCGTCTACTGGAGGGAAAAACACAAGCGTGTTATTTTATACGGGAATATAAGAACATGCCATTTCACAATGAGAGTGATACACACACACACACACACACACACACACACACACACATATATATATATATATATATATATATATATATATATATATATATATATATGTAGGTGCAGGCGTGGCTGTGTGATAAGAAGCTTGTTTGCCAACCACAACAGGTTCAGTCCCACTGTGTGTCTTCTACCATAGCCTTAGGCCGACCAAAGTCTTGTGAGTGGATTTGGTAGACGGAAACGTAAACAAGACCGTCGTGTATGT
>NC_042997.1:93907746-93912746 GCF_006345805.1 Octopus sinensis | reverse complement strand
CGGTCACAAAAGTAATGATTTTGTAGCAATGCACCCAGTAATACAATGTATGCAAGTAAAAACTCTTAAAGGAAACGACCACTGAATGAAGGAAAATAATGAAAATAGCAAGATACAGAACCATACGTTCTCTCCGTAAAGGATAAAAATACGAACTGCAAAAATAGAATAGTAACAAGTGTCTCTGAGATTAAATCGGTACGTGCCAATTTAATAAAATACTAGGTGGCAACAGAAGCAGAAATGTAATAAGCTATCTTGAATGAATGCTTCATATCGTATCATCAGCCAATTTGTCACAATTTGTTGAAAACCTCTCTGGATCATTACAGTTGATGAAGCTGAAGTTGTGAAAAAAATAAATTATCTATATTTTACATTTTAGAAGACAAATTGCTACAATACACATTCACAATCCATTCAGTCTCAAAGCTATGTTGTTACGGCATAATAACAGTGTTTGATACGAGCCAGTGATGAATTCCTCTATGTATTCGCTTGACCTACTTGAAAAAGCAGCTATATAAATATATATATATTATATATATATATTTCTTTACTACACACAAGGGACTAAACACAGAGGAGACAAACAAGGACAGGCAAACAGATTAAGTCGATTATATCGATCCCAGTACGTAACTGGTACTTAATTTTTCGACCCCGAAAGGATGAAAGCCAAAGTCGACCTCGGCGGAATTTGAATTCAGAACGTAACGGCAGACGAAATACGGCTACGCATTTCGCCCAGCGTGCTAACGTTTCTGCCAGCTCGCCGCCTTATATTTATATATGTGTTACTTTGTGTCGCTGCCAAAATTCAGTATTATTGGTGTTGTTCTTGCTGCTGTTGCTGTGGGTAAAGATAGTGAGAAGCCTGTTCCGGTTCTTGTTATTGAATCAAGGAAAATATTTTGATCTATAACTGTACAGCGTTTTAATGTTAACGCTACTACTATTACTATCATTTACTTGTTTCAAAATGCAGCCATGTTAGGGCACCACCTTGGCATGCTTAGCTAAACAAATTGACTCTAGTACTTATTTTTTAAGCCTGGCATTTATTCTCTTGGCGGGTGGGGGGACCGCTAAGTTTTCGAGGCTCTAACAGTTCCATTAATCCATCACACTTTACATAACATTAGTAATAACTACAAATTTTAGCACAACGCCAGCAATTTAAGAGGAATGAGCAAGTCGGCTACATCGATTCCAGTCGGCTACATCGATAAAATCGATCCAGTATTTCAACGTTTCTATATTTTATCGTCCCTGAATACATGAAAGTCAAAGCAGTTCCACCAGAGTTTTGAAGTCAAAGCGTAAAATATATCACTAGCCGAAAAATTCTGTGTGAAATGACGATGGTGTCTAACGAAATACTTATTCAAGCAATCATCTTAGGGTGAACCCTGAGATTATGAAACGCACAATCGACCTTGGTGATATTTGAACTCAGAATATAAGAAGTTGTGAAGCATTTTTGTCGGCTTAATACTAATAATGCTTACGCTATTAATAACCAATTTTACCAATCACGCAGCCTTTTTCACCAAAGCTACCAGATAAATAAAGAGCGCCTGTCCTTCCCGCCCAAAGGAAGGTTACGGAATTATCTTCACGATGAACTTAGCTGATAACCGGATTTTCCCCACAAGTGACAGGAGGTAATCCACATAACCCACCAAGTCAACAATTTTTGAGAACTAGACGAGTGGGTACAAAACGGTTTCGTATTTTAGACTGGTCCAGCTAACGGCAATTCCGTGCCTGTAGAGTTTATCACAAACCGGAAACGTTCTCATCCAGTCGCACTTCCACGCCAGAGATTTCTGAAAATTATCCATGAGTCCAGGCTCTCGCTCAATTTTTGTTTGACCAAGCTCTGTCAAAAAGGCAAATTGTTAACCGATAACAACCTCAAACTTGCCACTCAGTGGATGTTGACAGTAAATGAAGTGTCTAAATAGTGAAACACATCTCTTTCAAAGAAAGTGAAAGAGCAAATGCACCAGTTTAGTGAGAGGTATATTGGGCAAAAAACACAACAGCTTTGTGTTAATAGATGACAGAAGTTATGATGGTGTTCGCCACCTTTGCTCGACCTCCACCTATTTCTGGTGACACTGACCAGCCTGCTCATCACATAGTCGTAGCATTTTCTCCTTTGGTCAAAGTATACTCTGGGCAATCTAACCAGTCCGTCGGTCTAGCACCCTATTACAATGTTGGACTGTCTAGATCTGCCTCTCCAGTAGATCCAGTGACTTATTTTGATTAATTTTAGCTCCTGTTACTGCCTTATAATCGCTTAGAGCGGTGCTTATCAAACCTGTGTGTCTTGTTCCCGATAACGCTGTGATGGTTGGTTAAGTTGTCTGCATATGCTGACTCGGAATTTCCGCATCTTAGTTGGCACAGGCTGCCCCTCAATGTCTCTAGTTTCTACAGTAGTGGTGCAAGGGTCTATATAAGCAGAAGAGTCGTAAGGAGATACTATGATGGACCGAGTACATTATTCTGAATGTTTCCCATAGACAGTTATTCATCATCACCACCGAGGGGATGTCGAGGCATGATGCAACAATCCAACTGTGAAAGATAATATCGAAACCGACTGCTGTGGAGACAGCTGCGTATTTGTGGTGGACCCTGACGAAAGCTTTCGGTTGATATAACTTAATCAGAACCCCCTCGGTACCAGGGTCCTTTCTCAAGAGAAGGTTGACGTGAATATATGTGTTTGGGAAGGTGCATATTTGTGCATCAATCAGGCTACCGAACACAAGCACCAACCTCTTAAATAACACTTTGGCCAAAATCTTGAAATCTGCGTTTAGCAGGGTTAAGGGTAAAAATTATTAACCTCAATACCTTCCCTGCAGCGTAACCACTCTTCGATCTACAGAACTGGCGATTCTTCTATCCAGCTACCTGTTACAATAGATATCCGCCAAGAGGTCACCGAACAAGTCTGACATATAAAAGTAAAATAAACAATGCAAACCAGGCGTTTTGCCTGGTTTGCAAGCCTAGTACTTATTCTATCAGTCTCTTTTGCCGAACTGCTAAGTTACGGGGGCGTAAACACACCAGCATCGGTTGTGTGATGTTGAGGGGGCAAACACAGATACACAAACATACATACAAACATACATATATATATATATATATATATATATATATATATATATATATATATATATATACATATATACGACACGCTTCTTTCAGTTTCCGTCTACCAAATCCACTCACAAGGCTTTGGTCGGCCCGAGGCTATAGTAGAAGACACTTGTCCAAGGTGCCACGCAGTGAGACTGAACCCGGGAACCATGTGGTTGGTAAGCAAGCTACTTACCACACACCCAAAAACAATAACTCCCTCTCCCGATCTCGGGCGACATGTTTACGTGCATGCACCGCAAACACCGAAAATAAGCTGGGGACACGTAGCTTGGAAGCTTTGCTGCTGCTGCTGCTGCTGCTGCTGCTGCCACCGCCGCTGCTGTTCTTGTTTTGTTTCTCTTGCTCCACTTTCCTAGATTTTATTTCTATAAACCTATATTTCATAAGGATTATTCCTAATGACGTTACCGAATGGTCCCATTGGTCATATGTCAGATTTACTTCAAAAATTTTACCACAGAATGTTTCTATAGAGAAAACACAACTCTGAAAATTTCAGGCCAATTGTTCCATCCGTTCAAAAGTTTTCGAAGTTTGAAATTTAGTAAAAATTAGTGAAAATTGCATGTCATTGATGGTGTGGCCTTTTAAAGATTGCCAATAAGCTCAATGCCTTTTGCATCCGAAAAACTGAGGCTGTCATCTTCTCTGCAGATGAAGCTCCTTGGCCTTCTTTGGGACAGGTGGAAGGGGGTTCGTCTGCATGGATTGTCTTTTTGTCTCGGGAATCAAAGGGATGAGCCCAACACTCATCCTGATGCAGGAAACGTCCAACGAAACCAGTTGGACCTGATTGAAACAATGTCAGATTTTCCCGTGACGTGACCAGCCTGGTGCACTTTTGATCAGGTGTCAGAAGACGTGACACCCTCCAAGCAGAAACCCTAGTCATGCCAAGTTCATTGTACAGAGGTATATGGCCTAGTAGTTAGAGCAGCGGATTCGAATCTCAGACCGGGCGATATGTGTGTTTATGAGCGAAACACCTAAGCTCCACACGAGAAAAAAAATAAGGCGGCGAGCTGACAGAATCGTTAGTACGCCGGGCGAAATTCTTAGCGGTATTTCGTCTTCCGCAACGTTCTGAGTTCAAATTCCGCCGAGGTCGACTTAGCCTTTCATCCTTTCGGGGTCGATTAAATAAGTACCAGTTACGCACTGGAGTCGATGTAATCGACTTAATCCCTTTGTTTGTCCCTTCTATGTTTAGCCTCTTGTGGGAAATAAGAAATAAGTTCATTGTACATAGTATTCTCAAGTCTCTTGCGGGATATGCTAATAGCATTGGCTATTTGATTTATAGTCAATCGCCTGACATCCATCACTGTGTGGTGAATACGATCAATGTTTTTTCCTTGGTGGTGGCAGTTTCAGGATGTCCAGACCTTGGATCATCTTCAAAACTCTCCTTCCCCACCTAAATTCAGCTGCCCATCTTTGCTCTACTGATAAAGCTGGATAACCATTCCCAAATGAAGCAACTATGTCAGTATGAATGTCCTTTGAGAGTTAAAGCCTTTTTTCTGCAGGCACTTGATAAGACTAAATTTTGTTGATTTTCAAGAGAAATCGCTACTAGTTACTTTTGAAGTCTTCTTTGAACAATCAGATGTCGGTTTACCTGGAAAAATAATGCAGTTATCAATTTTAAAAAAGAGAGTTGAAATTAATGCATGAAAGATGTCACTTCTCTAACATCACTCCTTCATAGTCGGCCTATGAACTTTTCAGCCCACCCACGTATGGTGGGGGGGCTTTTTTCTGTGTGTATTCCTGGACATTTTGCGGTATTTCAAGGTAAAGCTCATCCA
>NC_042997.1:93817746-93905246 GCF_006345805.1 Octopus sinensis | reverse complement strand
TGCATAGGATATTCTTCATGAAAGAGAGTCACTAAGAAAATGAGAGATAGGGAAATAATTGTGTCGGAGAAACATGGTGGAAATGGTTTACGGACAAGGCTTATCTCGAGTGTGCTATCTGAGTTGAGGAAGGCGGCGAGCTGGTAGAAACGTTAGCACGCCGGGCGAAATGCTTAGCGGTATTTCGTCTGCGTTACGTTGTGAGTTCAAATTCCGCCGAGGTCGACTTTGACTTTCATCCTTTCGGGATCGATAAATTAAGTACCAGTTACGCATTGGGGTCGATGTAATCGACTTAATACCTATGTCTGTCCTTGTTTGTCCCCTCTGTGTTTAGCCCCTTGTGGGTAATAAAGAAATAGGTATTTTGTCTGCCGTTACGTTCTGAGTTCAAATTCCGCCGAGGTCGACTTTGCCTTTCATCCTTTCGGGGTCGATTAAATAAGTACCAGTTACGCACTGGGGTCGATATAATCGAATTAATCCGTTTGTCTGTCCTTGTTTCTCCCCTCTGTGTGTAGCCCCTTGTGGACAGTAAAGAAATAGGTATCTGGTTTGAGGAGAATGAATAAAATGTGGTAATATTTATTCCCACTTAAACGGGGATGTTCTGTTAGAAGAAACTTTGCTGCGGTAGATACCATCAGAAAAACTCTTATATAGGCTTTTGGTGCAAAATGCACGCTTGTTTTATATCGCTAGCGTGGAGATAGACCCTCCATCAATTCCAGCTCTGAGACGACCAGTTCACACGATTTCGACCTTCCTTGATCTCATCAGTGATGGACGCCCGACCGCTAGAGATAACAGCAAGTCATTTCTCCGCCAGCGATATATAGAAAATAAGTGCCAGAACAGGCACTAGTGTCGCGATTAGCTACGAATTCACGTGATCATGTGATCTCGTTGCTAGAGTTGGTGATGATTTATGTCCCCACTAACGATATAAACAAGGGTACGTTTTGCACCAAAAGGCAAGATGAGAATTTCTCTCATGGTAGTTTCCGAAGTAAGGTTTGCTCTGAACAGAACATCCACATTTAAGTGGAAATAGATATTACTTCTTGGTATTAATGCTGCAGTGATAACGATGTGGCTGATGATGGTTATTGATGTATGTCTTGGTGGTAATGGTGATGGTAGAAGGAAAACCGAACATGGTAAAAGGGTGGTTCAAGATGGTTGCAGGTTTGAATAATTTCTTTTCTCTTATTTAACATCTTTAGCAGATGTTTATTCATCTTCCATTAACCAATCTTGTGTTCTTGCATTATAGAATATTATATTTCAAACACACACATACACACATACACTTGCACACAGACACACTCGCGTGCGAATTTACACTTATGTATATATACATATTTATGAGTGTGCGTGTGTATGTGTGTGTGTGTCTGTGTGTACATGTGTACGTATATATATGCACATATATATAATGACTAAGTTAAATACATGCATCTATATATGCATATATTTTCATATATATATATATAAGTGTGTGTGTGTACATACATACGTATATATATGCGCGGATTGTGCGTATGTATGTCTGTTCAAGAATTAAACAAATGCATTTTGCTGAACTCAATGTTTCAATTAAATATCTTCACACAATTTTAATACTTTGAGTACTTTGTTGTAAGTTGCCTTCCTATATTCTCCTTAATATTTAACACCAGGATGTACACACACACACATACATATATATGTATATATATATATATATATATATATATATATATATATATATATATATATATATATATATATATATATATATATATATATATATATATATATATATATATATGCATGTTTGTGTGTGTGTAAGCTTGTAAATGATATGAAAAATGTTAGCAAAATTAAGTGATTTATAGAATTGATGGACAGCTAACATTTTTGAAAATTAAATAAAATTTCATCAAAACAAACTTTAAAGCATAAGAAAATCAGAGTTATTGAAAACTGGGAAAGTGTGAAAATCTATGAAGCTGAAGAAAATTTCCATTTAAAATATTAATGATTTACTTGCAGTTTCCGTGAATATTCCACTATTATTTTGAAAACTACTACATGTAATTGTATATTTTTCTGAATTATTTGGTACTTGAGATGGTATAAAAATCTACATACGTTGTATCGATGGTATAATCTCAAAAATACATCATCTCTGAAAGCTATATTCTTACGTCTTCGGACATGGAATTGTTATCTAGTATTCTCCACTTAGCAAGAAGCTATCAGTTTTAATTATGAAACAAAAGCGAAGATATTATCTATATTATTCTGTTACAGTATGTTGGTAAAGTTTAAAAAAAAATTTAATATGGTTGTTTGGAAAAACTATAAAAATGTCGTACCCTTACTCTTTCTCTTGTCGCCTTACGTGGTCTATCGTTCTCCATGCGTTATAAAAAAATGTTTCAAATGAGCAAAACGTTAATTCATTGCACTAAAGTACATACGTGAAGTAAAGAGGGTTATAGAAATAAGAAATAAATTTAAACACATTTTTCGCAGTCCACTCACCACTGCTATCTCCATTAACCAACACTCCTATCAATATTACCACCACCACTATACTTAACAGTTACAAGGCAGAGTCTAAGTTATTTGCCAATCAATAATATTTCCATTTCATTTCAATTCAATTCAGTTCAACTACCTGTACAGCTATCAATATATATGTCTGTCAAGGCGGCGAGCTGGTAGAATCGTTAGCACGCAGGGCAAAAATGCTTAGCAGCATTTCGTCTGTCTCTACGTTCTGAGTTCAAATTCCGCCGAGGTTGACTTTGCCTTTCAACCTTCCGGGGTCGATAAACTAAGTACCAGTTGCCTACTGGGGTCGATCTAATCGACTGACACCCTCCCCAAAAATTTCAGGCCTTGTGCCTAGAGTAGAAAAGAATATATCTGTCTGTATGTTAGTATATCAATTGGTATATCTGTAGACCTGCTTACTTTTCCACCAACCAACTGACCTATCTATTTATCATATCTACTTTTCTTTCTGTCGATGAATGTATCTGTCTATTCTGACAATACGGAGAAGCATTTAAACCTGATAGCAAAAAAAAAAAACTGAATAATGACGTTACTTTAGTATGGCTACAGCTCTCTGCTAAGGTTATTTCACTTTAACAATCTATCGATATATCTAGTCATCCATCCTTCTATCTTCTATCCGTCGATGTATCTACATAGCCACAAAGTAAACGTACACACACACTCACACACACACACACTCACACACTCACACACACACACTCTCACTCTCTTTCTATCTCACCCCATTCCCAGCGTCAAACACACTCTCTCCCGCTCGCTCGCTCTCCCTCTCTCTCTCTCTCTCCCTCTCTCTCTCCCTCTCTCTCTCCCTCTCTCTCCCTCTCTCTCTCTCTCTCGCTCTTCCTTTGAACTGACTATTTAATCACATGATATAATAGTAATCCCTTTCTCCTGGCCCTCGCCATCAATACGTTTCTCCTCTCCCTTCAACAAGCAACATGAGCGCGTCACACATTTGGTCTTCGCGTAATAATATAGAGAAATTTCACTGCCCATTTTGTAGAACAGTGTCAGTCATAAACATCTCCCCACTCAGGAATAGAATCTTGTCATTTCATTCACAATCCTTCGGTTAAGATCTAGCAAGTCTTGTCTATTCTCTTCAGTCATATTTTCTCTTGTATTCTGTTTTCTTATTCTGACTTGTGCAAAATATTCTTGCTTACCATCCTCGCTCATATGCCGTCTTCTTTCTTGATTAACATTCTTTTCTCTATTAGCTTGAGCTTTGTTGTTTATCACATAACACATTCTAGCACCAGTTCATCTATTAATTTTATTCCCTTCTTCCTGAGTTAATGCTTCTCGTCTGTGAAGGCGCGTGGCTTTGTGGTTAGGGCATTTGGCTCACGATTGCAAGGTCGTGAATTCAATTCCCAGCGACGCGTTGTCTCCTTGAGCAAGAGTCATTTTATTTTAAGGTGCTCCAGTCCACTCAGCAGGCAAAATTAAGTCGTACCTGTATGTCAAAGGGCCAGCCTTGTCGTGCTCTGTGTCACGCTGAATCTCCCCGAGAACTACGTTAAGGGTATACGTGTCTATGGAGTGTTCATCCACTAGCACATTAATTTCACAAGCAGGCTGTTCTGTTGGTCGGATCAACTGGAACCCTCGTCGTCGTAACCGACGGAGTACCAATATTTCTCGTCATTCCTGATTGTCTTCCCTTTATTCCTAATTCATATTTCTCCTCTTCACCCTTTCTCTATAATTTCACTGCTTCTCTCGATTCCATTCTCGCTGTTGTACTCTATTATCATCATCGATTGTAACATACCAAACATCATTTCGGTTATAAAATAATTTAAGGCACGCTTTATTTATTATACAGCTGGTAACACTCGTATTCGTATATACCGATGCATATTTTTTACGAAGAAAGTTAGGAACATGGCAATTGGCATATCTATAATAATAAAAGCGAAATTTCTGTCTGTCCGTCTAGAACCTCTGAATCTGTCTACATTTGCTCTACATAGATATATTATGCCTTTTTGGAATCAGGATGAGCTTTGGGTTGAAAATTTACCCTTCATTTAGTTCTTGAACATCCAGCATTGGGATCTGATGTAAAAACATTTGGGTTGCTGTTACTAGCAGGTAAAGCTTGACTGATTCACGCCATCCTCGTTGGCGTTTGTCAGATGACGTCAGAGATCAAGGAGAAGATAAAGGACATTCGCTTCGTTAATTTTCCGTCGAGATAAGAACTTTGGGACAAATTAGCCAGTAGTTGGAATTCAACTTGGGACTGGAACAATAGAATGATTGCATTACAGAATTCCTTAACCTCTGATCAAACACCACCGGGGCATATAATCATTATAGACGTTTAGCTCTCTTTAGTTTTGGGTTGCAGGCCCAATTAGCCCTCCTCAGGAGCTAATTTAAAAGTTCGCGCGGAGTGCGACTTTTAAGCTAGCTGATAATAAAATAGATATATCGATGTTTAATCTTCACGACAATAATTTATTCTGAGACGCATCTATCTAATCGGCAGGTAAACAGTGCGAGAGAAAGACAACGTCAAACAAACGTTAATAGCACGTATACACATACACATACTCGCTTACAATTGCAGGAAAAGTGCATTGAACAGAATCTTGCCCTAAACCCTTGCTTTGTTAATTTAAGCAAGGTATTCGATACAGTTAATCGAAGTGCTCCATGGCTAATTCTAAGGAATATAGGTCGCCCAGAAAAATTATGAACATGATCAAGGCTTTACATCAAGATATGAAGGATAGAGTTCATTTTGGTGGTAGGCTCTCTGAATCTTTTGCCGTGTAAAATAGAGTAAAGCAAGGAGACCTTGATGCAACAACCCTCTTTGCAATATACTTTGCTATTGTGCTGTCACACGCTTTTCAAAACTTCGGAGAGGGTATTTACATAAAATAGCGAAAAACAGGGAATGTTTTTAATCTAAAATTCAAAACAAAGGTTTTTACTTCGCTCATTAGGGAACTCTTATACGCTGATTATTGCAATCTAGTCAGTCACTCCGAAACGGGCCTACAATCTCTTATATCTGCATTTGGCACCACTTGTGATGATTTTCGCTTGACCGTCAACTTGAAGAAAAACAGTTGTAATGTTTCAATCTGCACGTGGTGCTGCTTGCAACCCCACTAAAATGTTCATTAAGGGTAAGTTACTTGAGGTTGTTGACTCTTTCATTTACCTTGGAAGCTCTGTACAAAATCATTGAAATCTGGACACAGAAATACATCTACGAATTCAAAGGGCAGCACAATCATTTGGTGGTTTGGAGTCACGCAACACAAAATTGGCTCTTTAGAAATCGTTTGCCTTACCATCCCTATTGTGTTTTTCTGAAACATGGACGTGTTATGAAAGACATTTCAAATTGTTAGAACGATTCCACCAAAAATGCCTTCATCGCATTTTAAACAGTAAAAGGAGCTTTTTCATTCCAGACACAGATATCATTGCGTCTGCAGGCATCACTTCAATTAAATCAATGATTCTGAAGAATCAAATAGTCTGGCCATATTGTTCGAATGGCGGATGAACTCACACCCATGGTGAACTTGCAGAGGGGAAACGCAATCAGTGTAAACCTAAAAAGCAGTTTAAAGACGGCGTAAGGACTACCATGAAGTCACTTGGAATAGATCCAAAGGCCATAGAAACCCTTGCTTCGGATCGAGCTGGATGGCGAATAAAAGTGTGGAGTGGAGTGAAAGCATTTGAGGAGGCCAAGGTAGCACATGCAAGACTCAGGAGAAATTAAAGAAGAATTTTGCGATCGAGAAAGTGAATCTCAGTAACCATTTTGTGTGCACACCTTGTGACAGACTATGCCTTTCTTTTGCTGAGCTCAAATCTCATTTGAGGACTCATGAAAAACGAAACTCTACCAACTGCTTTGCCTATATATCTGCACACCTTTCAATGCCGTGTATTTCATAAGGTCTGCAATTCTAACGGAAGCCGCAAAAGACATTTTAAGATCCACAAAGATCAGAACTTAACTGCAGCTCTTGGTGGTCTAAATCAGATAAGCAATCTATGTAGGTGTCTTTTTGACACATTGTGTGGTTTAAAAAGCTACATCAGACACCATGATGAATCTAAGGTGCAGGTACAAGAGGTGGTCAGACTCTGCAGAAGGAGTAGACAACCACCACTCACTCACACACATACGAACGTTAATGGCGTGCCCACATATACACACACTCATACACTCTCACACAAACATAGTTAATTATCATCACAGTGTGTGTGTATGCACGCAAAGAGCGTTCTTTTGAGTGAGTATTTATGCGGACACGTGCCAATAGCATACTTTTGAATCTCTCTCTCTCTCTCTCTCTCTCTCTATATATATATATATATATATATATATATATATATATATATATATATATCTCGCTCGCTCACCCTCTCTCTCTCTCTCTCTCTCTCTCTCATGCACACTTTTATCATACCCTTTCCACAAGGTGGCACGATTTACACCACATATCGTTAACGCTTTAATAGACTGTTATTGTTATTGTAACGGTTGTTACTGCCCCTGTGTTGTTTTTGTTATCGTCATGACTATTATTGCTTCCGGAGAGATGCTTCGGTTTCCATCGGTCTGTGAGTTTGCTTTTATTTTTTGTTGACTATGTCCAATTTCGAATTTTTCGTCTCCTCAGTGTTATATTTCTCATGTTGCGAAGCTAGTCGGGATGAATTCGTTTAACAAAACTTTTGAAAATACATTTTAAAAACAGAATTGCTAGAACCAGTATCACTATTGCGACAATCACAACATGTAAACACTAATAAAAATTAAATAATAACAGCAACAACACCAACAACACCAACAATAACAAAACATTTTTTCGCAATATTTGCAAATTCTTCACTTGAGCATTCCTTGTTGTGGTTACCATACGGAAAGCACAGAGAAAAACATCACAAGCGAGTGCATTAACTGGAAAATGAAAAGGCTGCGAAGCCTGACGCTAGACCAAGCATGAAAATAACTCAAAGAAACGTGCGATATCATAAAGCATAATAAGGGGGTAACTTTATAACATGCTGGTGGTGATTTTTGTGCCCCAATGATGATGGACAGCGAGGATCTGATTCCTACTAGCATCCAGCAGCACTTTACTAAGCTGACACTAAAGGATGTACCTGCAGAAGTTGACTAAAGCATATTGGTGGCTATCTTGTAAGATTTTTCAAAAATCATAGAGTAAAACTATATATCAGTAAAATATTTTTATCATCTCCTGATCAGGTTTGAACGTAAGACCCCAGCTGCAGTCAACCCCCATCTGTAATGAGAATATAACGTACCGAGGTTACTGAAGAGTAGAGTCTGCCGTGGCAATTAAAGAACAGAGACATCTAAAAAGTTGCCGAGAGAGTAAGTGGTTGAATTAGTAGTTGTGTTCAGATTCCGCCGAAGTCAACTTTGCCTTTCATTCTTTCTGGATCTATATAAAATCCAGCAACCAAATGTCATCGACCGGTGGAGGTACTTGCGATATCCATTCTAGCCCTTTGCGTTCTGACAACACCTACAACACTGGTGTCAAGGTGTCTTGGTTTTTGCCTTTCCTTGCACATGATCGATGTCATGGAAAATGGTTATCTTGCATGCATGGGCAACTTGTTAATCTTTCACAAAATATTTTGTCTGGGCTTGCGCCTCAAAGAAGAACTTTCAAAGCGCAGGCCCATAGTCAGTCTTCAGTAAACGAGGCCAAGGACTACTGGTGGGGAGGCCATTTCTGGTTCGTTATAAACCATAGGGATACAGTACTACTATCATCGAGCCTTTCTGAAATGCGCAGGGAGAGAAGAAAATATTCTTTGTACATGTTTTTAGCGGGAGAACATTGCTAACCAACGAAGTTATATCGAGCAACATTTGTTCCGCGTAGGAAGAATTTGGCTATTATCTGAATCTGACGTTAAGAACGTCCCGCTGACAAACTTTATCGAGGATGAGTAGGCATTTTTTCTCTATCCTATGGCTATAATGCAAGAGATATAGTATGGACTGAGAACTGGAACAAGTCTTTTCTTCTTCGTCCAAGCCCACATCGACATTTTCAAATACTAATTCAAGAGGAAAACCAGATAGGAGATAAGGAAGTGTTGCCATTCAGTAAATTTGCTTAGAGGTAGGTTGGGGTGGCAAGAAAATGGGTCTGCACTTAATACACGCTGGTAGGTCATAAGCGAGATTTTGCGAGAGGACACATATCTATGATAACAGAATAGCTCGTGGTTTCTGCAGAGTTCCCCAATTGATTCCAGATGATGGTTCCGTACGTTGAGGTACATATACGATATATTTCATATTATTTATTCATCTGTTTTGTTTCTCCTATGACATTTTTTTCTGTCCTATGACATTGTGAAAACCTTACCATATTTTAATAAGAATAATGGTGATGGTGATGTTAATGATAATAATAATGATTTGTTTATTAACTACAAGGCCAAATACCAGGAATTAAGACATTACCAAAAACAATAACGTGAAAAAAAATAATACATCAAAAAGGAAATAAAATTTAATAAGGTTTGAAAAGTTGTTTTATACAGTTCTGTACGTGTATATGTGTGAATATGTGTAGATGTGTTCGTATGTGTATGCGCACGCAGAAGAGTGCGCATGTAAATGTTTGTGTGTGTGTGTGTATGTGTGAACAAAAAATCTTCAAAAGCGATACCGACGATGTTGATGTTGTTGATGATGATGATGATGATGATGATGATGATGATGATGATGATGACGACGACGACGTTGAGGAAGATAATGCTGATTGATGTTGACATTTATGATGATATTGCTGGTGAGGCAAACGATGAGAACAGTGAAGATGATAATGATGATGATGATGATGACGTAATAATAATAATGATGGATGACGACGATGGTGATAACCATGGTTACGATGGTAATTGTGGTGGTGGGGGTGGTGATGGTGGGGGTGGGGTGATGATGATAATGGTGACTATGATGATGATGATGATAAAAGTGTTTGTTAAATTTTTGCTTTTTTATGTTTTGGGACGCTTTTGCTATTTTTGGTTTTCTTTGTTTTTGTTTTTTTTTTTAATGCTATCAATATTAATTTAGATTTGGATTTCAATAACAACGTCTAATACTTCTGTTTTAAATTGTAGATTCCCTTTAAAGAAATCTATAAAAGTTAAATAAAAAAAATGATTAACAATAAAAACGAAGAAAGGCTAATGAAAAAAAAAAGAACGAGAACATTGTTTACAATTTGCATTAGTTAACTAATTCTAACATGGAATCAACATTTTGCAATATCAGAATTCAAAATCTTTATTTTTTTTGTTGTATTTTCTTAATTTTTTTTTTTTAGTCCTTTTTTCTTTTTTTTTCTGTTTTCAGAAAACTAATTAAATTCCTACTTTTCAATATATTTCTTCGTTTCTAACTCTTAGTATCATCATCGTTTGTAAAGAGGAGTCATTTCTGAGCACCTACCATGAAAAATATTTAGTCGAATGAATCGACCCCAGGACTTTTTAAAGGCCTGGTACTTATCTATCTCTCTGTGCCGAACATAAACACACCAACACCGGTTGTCAATCGGTGGGGGGAGAAGCATAGACACAAAAACACGCACCACCACACACACACACACAACCACACCACACAACACATATATATATATATATATATATATATATATATATATATATATATATCTATATATATATATATATATATATACATATATATATATATACTAATAAAAGAAAATTCAATCTTGCTTGCTTGCAATGTTACTCAGCCAATGGAAAATACTATGAATTAAGTTGCCCCTGAAATATTAATACAAACAGAATAAAACAAGTTTTGCGTCAATCGGACCAGTAGTCATTGAGATATTCGGGATCGGAGGGTATAAATACCTAAAACGGTGCATAATGGGAAAATATTTCGAATATAATTTCATCCTGAAAAGGATGAAACTCTAACCCTTCGATTAGACACAGTGACTTGACAATGAAATCACACGATTTGTTTTTTATAGTAAATGTTTCTATTTTCGCATTTGTTAAACAATATTTTTATTATTTAGAAATATTTTTAAGTGAATGAGATTCCAAAAATATAAGTTGTTTGTACAATAAGTTAGCTTTCTTTAAACAGACAATATTTTCATGTTTCTTTAAATTATTTTCAAGTGAATACCACTACAAAAATTTTTTTAGCATATTTAAAAAATATTTCAAAGTGAAAATGACTTTAAAATACGGTAAATATTTTATAAAAGACCCGTTCGTAACCTCGGTGTGAAATAATTTTTTCCATAGGTTTTTTTAGGACTTTCAACGTATCTCACCTCCAAAGATTTGGCTGCTATTTCTAGCAGGCCCTGCTAAAACGTAACAGCTATTTGCGATAAAGGAAATGAAATACATGTTGCGTGATAGCAGGGCGTGCAAGATATAGCGGCCAAATCTTTTCTTTTCAGGAGAAAGAAGCCGTTTACGCGTGACTTCGATGTCACATTCGTTGAAAGCATGCGAAATAAACTGGAAAGGAAAAAAACTACGAAACAAAACTCCGTTGCTGAGAAACTCAGACTTTCCTGGTAGCCCAACGGATCACGGGTAGTCTAGTATATATATATATATATATATATATATATATATATATATATATATATATATATATATATATATATATATATAATATATACATATATATATATATATATATATATATATAGTTATAAATGACAGAGAAATATTTAGATGAATCTTTCTTTAACGATAAAAAAATCCAAATATCATGACAAATTTGTTTCATATATATATACGATGGGCTTCTTTCAGTTTCCGTCTATCAAATCCACTCACAAGGCTTTGGTTGGCCCGAAGCTATTGTAGAAGACTCTTGTCCAAGATCACACGCTGTGAGACTGAACCCAGAACTATGTGGTTGGGAAGCAAGCTTCTTAACACACAGCTACGTCTGCACCTTCTCACAACCACACCTGTTTCTTTGTTTTCTTTTACTTGTTTCAATCACTGAACTACGGCCGTACTGGGGCACCGCCGTAAAGGGTTTTAGTCGAACAAGTTGACCCTATGACTTAGTTATTCTTTAGTCCGATACTTATTCTATCGCCGAACCGCTAGCAATGCAACACCGGTTGTCAATCGATGAGATGACAAACTCACTCCACACACACACACACGCACACACACACACACACATACACACACACACACATGAGACACTCAATTAAAAAGATTGTTATAGAGAAATAATTAGAAAGGCTACAGATGTGGGACGAAAGATATTGATAAATCAACCAATAATGATTCAAAAAGTGAGTATCCTGTGCAGATGACTTCTTTGGAAGAAGGAACCTCCGAAAAATATAACCAGCACCGTACTATTTCACCTGAAAAATCTTTTGAAACATACAAAAAAGAAATTTGCGCGCGCGCGCGCGTGAGTGTGTGTGTGTTTACTTTTGACGAAGGATAAAATCATAGAGGAAGAAAAGCATTAGCAGTGTAAGACACACAACCCGCGAAAGACCCAATGAAAAGGACTGAAGAAAACGACAAACCAATACCCTGTGTGGTATCTGTTTCGCCAGTTTTGACAATCTCGCCGTCAGAAATTAGATAAGCCAGTGATTGACTCATTGGAAATCTGTCACCAACGACCCTTTTCTTCACCTAATGCGATATAAACAACAAAAAAATAGAATAATCAATTTACAAAATGATTGTGTATTTTTCAAATGTAATGTGGAAGTGAAAATTACATTAAGGAAATATGTGAAGAAAAGCCTTCCTAACTTCTTTGACAATATGCATGAATATTACTTAACATACGGCACTCACAGTGATGGAAATGCGTTCAACGAAAGAGATGTGAGAAATAACAGCCAAATTTCTTCTCAACCCTATTTTTCTCTCATTCCCACTTTCTCTCTCATTTATATATATATATATATATATACAGTGGCGGACTGGGTCTAAAAATATTGGTTGCCAGGAAACTAAGGGGACCCACCCGCAACTACAAGGAGGCCCACCCACAACTACAATGCTATCATTTATTTATTCATTTATTGTTGTTAAAAGTATTTTCAACTGTCTACAAACACAGCCAGGCTGAAATAATGCATTCTTCTGGGAGTGAATAAAAAATTCTCAAACTTGGGGGGATGGGCCCCTTAGATACTAACATGGGCCCCCATCGGCAAGCTGGCAAGCTGGCCAGTCCGCCACTGTATACACACACACACAGATATATATATATAAATATATATATATATATATATATATATATATATATATATATATATATATATATATATATATATATATATATATATATATATACGTATTGAATAGGAAGAAAATAGGATAGTCACGATGGATTGTCTTTGATTATTAATTTACTCAATCAGGGCTGACCTGGAGTAAAACAGCATCAACACAAATAGTTAAAATTGACAAAGCCATGAAAACGACATTAAATATTGGACATTAAGACGTTTACCTTTGTATTTCTAGGTCCCGAATTCAAATGACACACGAAACAAAATCGTCGATAGGAAATGATTGAAAAAATATGTAAATATAAATTCATTCTAAAATGTCCGGAGGCTTTTAAACCTTTGCCTGTTCAAAGCATTTTCATAAGCTTGCCCTTAACATCAATGCTTGACTTTAGACTTTTAATTAACCCTTGTTTTATACGTTGAGTAATTCAAAACTTCCCTTTCATTAGTCCCACATTACCCTTGCGGTTGGAAAAAATTGGGATTGTGTATCATATATGACGCATGAGCGTCTGGGAGATATGTCCTGTGTATCACATGTGGTACACGGGACAAGCAATAGGTTAAATGTTGGTTCTGAATTCTAGTTTTGTGCCATTGAAAGATGAGAAATAATTTTCCCCAAAAGAGATGACAGCTCCATTTTAAAATATATATATTATATCATATCATATTATATTACATTACCAGATTATCTAGAGTTTGATCATCTAGCGAGTTTAGTCAATATATAATAAAGAGTTATCCCAAAACTCAAAGAAACAGCAACAATAGAAATAAATTTTTAATAGAAAAAATGGATCTTTACCCTTTCTTTGAACGGCGGATCGAGAAATTAATTTTTTGTAACTAAACACTTTCAAACTTCGGACACTGGTAGAATGTGTCATATAAAACATCTTTTACTCTTAGTGTTGTTGAGAAAAGTTTGTATTTTCAAAGTTATTTCGTGTTAAAGTTATCGTATTTCGGTAATTTCAACCAAATCAATGACGTGTATTCAGCTGAATAAAATTACTGCTGTTGTTTGTCAACAACAACTTCCGGCGGTGTATATTTTAGTTACAAAAAATTAATTTCTCGATCTGCCGTTCGAAGGGAAAAGATCCGAAAAGATTTTAATAGTTGGACTTGAAGGAGATAAAGCTATAAATGTAGAATATTAGCTTTTTTAACCCAGTATTCTACATAGTATAATTTATAGCTTTATGTTCTTCCGGTCATACCGTTACAACGATTATTTCCTAAAAAAAGCAATTATTATTATGTACACATCAAATAGAGCCTTCAAATTGCGACCTACATATACGCATTTCCGTATCTTACCTACTTGAACGTTCAACCTTTATATCAGTGGTTCCTATACTTTTTCAAACTGCCGCCCCAACCCCTTGGCACCTGGGCCAAATCCTGAGAGCCTCTCTCCTTCCTCCAACTCACCACCATAAACATAGACCACTTTCTGCAGCAAATTCAATACAACTGTATTTCTGTCGTTTTCATGGCTTTGTCAATTTTAACTATTTGTGTTGATGCTGTTTTACCCCAGGTCAGCCCTGATTGAGTAAATTAATGATCAAAGACAATCCATTATTTGGTGGAGAGGGGTTATATCCATCGCCTCTTTCTACGTCCCTCTGAATCGTTCCACTGCCCCTGTGTGAGCAGTATTACTCACTTTGGGAAAACCTGCTCTAAATAAATAATATACGACTGATAATTCACTCGAATATACCTACGAAAATTAGCATTTACGAAATCAGTATTATATTGAGCAACTTACCTCGAAAGACAAGTTCCCACTAAGTAGAGACGGGCTGGGGAAACGCCACTAAAGATTCTAATTACAATAAGAAAGTCATGAACATTATCCAATCGTTAAAATTTTTTTCTACCCTTCCTAAAACATACGGCCTTTGAACCTAGACTAAAAGAAACAGATTTCATGGCGAGTGCCTTAGCACAATAAGTAATCTCCTAGTAGTCGTTTCAGTGATGTAGTTTCGAATCTCGGTCGAATCCTTGCAGTTTCACTTATGTCGCTAATTTCCTTGAGAGTGAGTTGTCATAATCTTCTTTTTCTCCTGCGTAAAGCATATAATGACCTTGTGGAAAATAAAAGTCCTTACTAACGATATAGTTCCATTTAAAAGTATCTATTATTAAAAAAATACCAAAATGAATTATGGGACGAATGTCACAGCATCCCATTTCTCTCCGCCTGCAAGTATGTAAATAAAGCCGTTAGTATCAATGAAAAGAAACTAGTCTAGAAAACGAGCAATTGAAGTAATATAATGATTAAAATTGAAAAGAAGATTATTGAAGAAAATTGAATAAATTCTCAATTATTATTAAGCTAACGATATTGAAAGGGTTAAAAAATGAAACTAGCGTTATGTCAAATCATTGATTAGATATGATTCGAGTATTTTGAGGGAGCTTTCTTTGATTTTCATGTATTATTTTGTTGTTGTTGTTATTATTTTTATTATTATTATTATTATTATTATTATTATTATTATTATTATTCATTGACCGTTATTTTCCTATTTACTCTATGTGTTGATGAAATCTTCCTAAATATAGTAAAAGAAAGAGTGAAGAAAAGGGGGTACAAAACAGAAAGAAAAGAATGTTGGGGATGAGCAACCAAAAGAAAAGAGATAAAAGAAATGAATGCATGAATGAATGAACGAACGACTGAATGAAGAAAGAAAGTGAGTGTTGGTGGCGGGGGGGGGGAGAAAGGAGCGAAAGAAAAATAGAAGTGAAAAGGAAAGAGAACAAGAAAAGAAAAAAACCCAAGATGCTGTCAGTAATATTTTTGTAAGAGCTTGTAAGAAATCAATATTTTTATTAATGTTAGAAATCAATACTTCCCAAGAACAACGTAGAGCAAGTGTAAGCTCATAGCAAGCCTGCGATCGCGTTTCGATTCCAAGCTGTAGTAATTCCGTACTGATTGATCGTTTTCTCTTATTACGAATGCTGTGAAGATTACACAATTTAATTTCTGCTTGAAAGAAAGAAAATATTGCTTTCTCATATAAAGAAAAGTCGCCGCTGTAGCTGAATGAGTAAAACATTTAATTGCGTATATTTCAGTATTTATTTACAACACTTCTATGTCCTGAGATCGAAATTGGCCAAGGTGAACGTTTGCTTTTCATTTTTTTTTTTTCGAGGATGATTAGAATAAGTACTACCAGTATTTTAAGGGAGCGTTCACAGTAAGAATTTCCAGAGACTAAAAATAGCATTCTAAAAAGATTCCTTTTTTTAGGGTTTTTTTTTTTCAATATGATGCACAAAAAACTGTGAGTACTGTAGCCTGAAGATACGTTCTCGATAGATGGAACCTACAATTGCACGTTCGCTTATTGTTTGTGTATTTACAATATATTTACTTCTTGTACATGCGATTTCTCTACTTGGCTAACGCATCTATGATTACTTATGGAAACTTATGCCATATAAGAAATTTCAGAAGTGGATTGTTGTACGTGCACAACCACAAACTGGATAGATGAAGGTTCATTTAGAAAATGAACAAAAGAAATTTTGTAATCAAAGTCAGGTGGACCACAGAATCAAAAGACTCTTTTCGTAGGGGATTTTTTTTTATGGGGATAACATTTCGTGGTGAGTGTTACTGATAATGACCGTTTACAAAACACAGATATATTGGTAATTTTTTGTGAAATTCCAAGGGTTTTGTAGCCTTAAGATGTTGATATCAATAAACCGTTTAAGGAAATGATGAGAACTAAATGAAATAACTGAGTACATGATGTAAAAAAAAATTATACCCGAAACGAAACAATACACAAGTTGTCGTCACTATATCTGATCTGTGAATGGATCACTGATTCATGGAAGGAAATAAAAGCCGGCATTATTAACACACCGGGGAAAATGCTTAGCGGCTTTTTGTCCGTCTTCAAGTTCCGAGTTCAAATTCCGCCGAGGTCGACTTTGCTTTTTATCCTTTCGAGGTCGACAAAATAAGTACCAGTTGATCACTGGGATCGATGTAATTTACCTACCTCATCACACACACACACACACACACACACACACACACACACACACACACACACGCACCCAAAAATGTTGGCCTTGTGCCAAATTTTGAAACCATTATTATCAAACTGTTCAAGGAGGCGAACTAGCAGAATCATAACCGCGCCCGGACAAAATGTTAGTGGTATTTCTTCCGGCTCTTTACCTCCAGAGTTCAAATCCTGCCAAAGTCAACTTCCCCTTTCATTCTTTCGAGTCGATGAAATAAAGTACCAGTTGAGTACTAGGATCCCTGTAATCGACTTACCCCATCCCACTAAAATTTCTGGGATTAAGCCAACATTTGGAACAAATTTTACCAAATCATTAAAAAAAATGTGAAATTTTGAATGCACTGACGACTACAAAGGATAAATGTCTGTGGAATGAAGATGATAAAGAAAGACCCAGCAGACAATGGGAATATTATAATTATGGACTGCAATGATAAAGAGAATCCGTAGAGAGAATATGGTTCACTTTGATAACTGTAGTATTGTTGATAAATGAAAGAACTATAGTTACATCGCTAACACCTTTGACCAGTAATAACAGCTAGCAAGGGTTACTTACGGCAAGGAAGAATAAAAAGATGCAAGCTCAGTTTTTAAAGAACGACACAACAGTGATGCCATTATTATGCAAACTATGGTAGCACTGTGTATAAGCTTATCAAAGTTATTTAAGGACAACAAGCGACTTTTGTGGAGAATAGTGCGATATGACAGTAATTATTCCATTTTGAATGCTTACTTTTACTTTCCTTTTACTTTCTTTTACTTGTTTCAGTCATTTGACTGCGGCCATGCTGGAGCACCGCCTTTAGTCGAGCAAATCGACCCCGGGACTTATTCTTTGTAAGCCCAGTACTTATTCTATCGGTCTCTTTTTGCCGAACCGCTAAGTAACGGGGACGTAAACACACCAGCATCGGTTGTCAAACAATGCTAGGGGGACAAACACAGACACACAAACACACACACATACATACATATATATACATATATACGACAGGCTTCTTTCAGCGAAATTAATTATGACTGATAAGTAGATAAATCTAGTTTTTGTTACGATGTGGTGACTTCTATAACTTCAATGACCCTGAGCGCTTTGATAGCGGAACGTGAGCTCCTAGGAGGACCACATATGCTGGGCAAGTCAGACTAATAAGGGTTACCACTTACCAGAGGTAATAAGTTTGTGTAGAGTCAACACCCCTACCAAGAAAAGAATCAAAGTTACTGTGCATCGATGACAATTCAATACCAAGAAGACCGGAAATAGAAAAGCCTTTCCTCAGAGAAACATGATGCGTCAAGCCCTGACCTGGAACCTGCTAGGGAAGTGGAAGAGAGGACACTCAACACCAGTGGTTCTCAACCGGGGTCCATATAAGATTTCGCTGTTACAGTTTAGGAGCAATAAGTTGGTTATTCATCTACAATACACAAAATATTTTTAGCAATTTTTTTTCAATTCCTAAAAATATTTATAAAATATAAAAATATTATAGGGTTTTTTACATGTGGGTCCAGTAGAGTAAAATAGGAACCAAAGGAGTCCATAGACAAAATGTGGTTGAGAACCACTGTTCTAAACATAGCTGGAGGTGGAATACTGAGGTAGAGTTGAAAAGCAGGGATCCAAAGAGGGAGAAGCAGAAAGCAACCCAGAATAAGGAACGGTGAAAAGGCGTCGATGGCCTATGCTCTATAGGGAACGAAGGGCTTGGGTTAGTAAGTATTAAGTAAACAATTGGTGAATAATGAGTTGTGGATAAGTAGTGCAATATATTTAGGGATTAGGCCATGTGTGTGCGTGTATGTTTCTACAATAACATAACGTTTACATCTGTTTCGTACGCGTTCACTTATTCATTTCTTTATTCTCTTTGCCACACTCGGCTTTCAGGTTGCATGAAAGCAGGAATGGACAATAATTACATGCACCATGAACTGGTCTAGGTGCATCTCCCTACTATATTTCCATAAGAAGACATGTGCAAGCACCATACTAGTATTTTATTTCTCCTTGCGTAGTCGCACTTCGTCAATCGTTTAGACTTTCATAAATTCGCACAAACATTCCGGTGGGGATGTTTGTGCAAATGTTTCGATCTTACATTCAATGCTCGGAATACGAGTTTGAATAGCGCACAATAAAATAAAATAAAATGTGATAAAGTAAAATAAAATACGCTGTGTGGGAAAAGACGCTCACATTACACCCAGGTGGTTTCCGGTTCATTCCCAGTGTGTAGCATTTTGGGCAAGTGTCTTCTTCAAGAACCCAAGCTGACCAATGCTTTGTGAGTGAACTTGGTGGAGGGAAACTGTGTGGAAGCCCGTCGTATACATATATACGTGCATGTGTGTGTATGTGTTTGTGTGTCTTTGTGTTTTCTTACGCCGTTTTATGGCCGGTGTTGGTTTGTTTATTTCCCCCATTATATAGCGGTGCGGCAAAAAAAAAGACGGACAGAATAAGTACCGGATTTTAAAAATGATAAATATTGAGGTCGATTTGTTCGATTAAACCCATCAAGGTTGTGCCCCAGCATGGCCGCAGTCCACTGACCGAAACAAGTAATAGATAAAAGATAAAACACATTTAAATAATGTAAAGTATAATAGCCATCTCAATATGGCTAACCACAAAGGGTGGGTGTTACTGTAGCTTTTAGCCCCAGGGGATCATCGTCTCCAGCTGGCTTTAGGCACACTTTCTGTGCCCTTATGGTATTTGCAAAGGGAGGTCATCCCTCTCTTGTAAACCTAAGTGATACGACCGGACTGCAGTTTCGAGGTTGTTGCCTCTGCAGTCCGGTCGTATCACTTAGGCTTACGAGAAAGGGATGGCCTCCCTTTGCAAATACCATAAGGGCACAGATAGTGTGCCTAAAGCCAGCTGGAGACGATGATCTCCTGGGGCTAAAAGCTACAGTAACACCCACCCTTTGTGGTTAGCCATATTGAGATGGCTATTATACTTTACATTGTCGAGCGGTTATGTTTACATCTCGTTCAGAGATTTAATAATACATTTAAATAAGATATACATAAAAGAAATTAAACGTGATGGATAGTTGTGAGAGTTTATATGGAGTTATACAAAGCTGTCTCATGGAATAATCAGGTAAGTGTTCACCTGCTTAATACCCGCAACTGTATTTATAGGCGAATTTGGGCCCCAAGCGTGCAATGATATATTTAAATGCGCAGGCGTGGCTATGTGGTAAGACATCTAATTCCCGACCACATACTTCTGGGTTCAGTCCCACTGCGCGGCATCTTCAGCAAGTGTCTTTTACCATAGCCTCAAGCCGACTAAAGCCTTGTGAGTGGATTTGGTTGACGAAAACTGAAAGAAGCCACCTTATATATAAATATGTATATATACATATATATATATATATAGAGAGAGAGAGAGAGAGAGAGAGAGAGAGAGACAGACAGACAGACAGACAGACAGACAGACAGACAGACAGACAGAGACACAGACAGACAGACAGACAGATAAACTGACAGAGACAGACAGACAGACAGACAGACAGACAGATAGACAGACACAGACAGACAAGCAGAGACAGACAGACAGACAGACAAGGTTAGTTAGAGAGAGTGTATGTGTGAGAGAGAGAGGGGGGAATAAAGAAAGACAGATAGGCTGAGACGGCTAGATAGAGAGAAAAATTGGAGAAGAGAGAGTCAGACAGACATCGACCGACAGAGAGGTTCATAGAGTGAGAGAGAGAAAGGGTCAGACAGACAGACATACAGACAGACAGATAGACCGACAGGCAGCGACGGATACATAGACTGAGAGATGTTTGTACGTATGTATGTATATATGAACGTATGCATGTGAGGGTGCATTTGTTTGACCTGTATGTATACAAGTGTCAAGCGCTCGGTAAACATGTAAAATACTGAAACTTGTATTGTAATACTTTTATACAAGTATGCTGATACTATAGAGAAATTACTGAATAGGAAAAGTAGATTACCGATCGACCTGGTAAACTTGTACTGGCTTTGCTTTTTCAAGAATAAATATTTCCAAGTTTCAGCGGCTGAAAATTTTCAGTGTGAACGATGCATAATGAAATTTAAAAGAATGGAAAATTTATGCGATCTCAAGCAATGGATTAGAGATCAAATCAAGCATCATGTAGAAATATTCTAAAAACGGAGAAGAAAAATAAAACGAAATACGCAAATTTTCTTTGACGAACATGCATACACACAAGCATGTTCACAAATACACACATGCACGAATACACACACACGCAATTGTGCACATGCACACATTTATATGCATTATATATATTTTATGCATACATATATATATATATATATATACTTATATATGTGTGTGTGTGTACATATATTGTGCATAATTAAGAGTGTGTGTATATATATATATATATATACACACAAAAAAAAACGTTCATACACACACACACTTGTACACATATATATATAGTACATGTAATAATTATATATATGTGTGTGTATGTATTTATAGATAGATAGATAGATAGATAGATAGATAGATAGATAGATAGATAGATAGATAGATAGATAGATAGATATAGATATATACATGTATACATATATGTTTGTGTATATATATACATACATATATATGTATATATACAATATATATTTATATATATGTATATATATATATATGGGTGTGTGTATGTATATATATGTATATATATATTTATATATATATATATATATATATATATATATATATATATATATATATATATATATATATATATATATCAAAGTGTGTTTAGTGCGAGAAAACACGTTTAACACTACAAGTTCCTTGCTAGCAGACAATGACGTATTCGCGTGGGTTGTTGCTAGACCTGCTAGAAATAGCAATCATATTCCCTTGAAATAGTACTCTAGTGTCTTATAAAAAAAAAGGTAGGTCAAATTTGTTCATATAATCCTAAGTATACAAAAATACGTGATTATGGTAGCCGGAATGCCTTTGATCATAAGTTTTGCTTACTGAAAACAGATCTAACACTAGACAATAAAAACAACAACCAGATGCTATTTACATTTCTACAATTCAACAATTCTTAATTCTTCAACGAAAATCTGTTGTATATTTGTGGTATGTGTAAGCCTTGTATTTGGATTTAAGTTGGGTTTTTTTTTTTTTTCCTTCTTTTGCATTTTTACTTACTTTAGTTTATTTTTCATTTATTTTGCTTCTTTCTCTCAAATTCATTCACGGACAGAAAGCAGTTAGAAAAAAGTAGAAATTTATTCATGTGTAACGTGTTAAACATGAATGAATACTAAAAGATTAAGAATGCTACCATTTTTATCTTATGCCTACATGACAACGGAATCGTTACATTAATTCAAGGAGAAACGGAAGAGAAATAAAGATGTTTGAGTGAATGACAAATTTAAAGTTTTGTGGTTTCTGAATTATAAAAAGAAAATAATTAAAATAATTAAAAAAAAAAAATAATAAATAAATAAATAAATAATAAAATAAATAAATAAATAAATAATAATAATAATAATAATAATAATAATAATAATAATAATAATAATAATAATAATAATAATAATAATAATAATAATAATAATAACCAGAAAAAAAACGTGGGGGAAGAAATGTCAGAAAACTTAAATTGAGTTTTCTGACATTTTTATATTCAAATGAATTCCGTTGATGCTGCATGATGATGATGATGGTGATGATGATGATGATGGTGGTGGTGGTGGTAGTAGAATCATTAGCACGCCGAAAAAAATGCGTAGCGGAATTTCTACCGCAACTTTACGTTCTACGTTCAGATTCCGCTGAAGTCGACCTTGCCTTCTTTTCGAGATCGATGAAAATAAGTATCAGTCAAGTACTTACGTCAATCTAATTGACTTGCCTTTTTCAAAATTACTGGCTTTATTTCAAAATTGGAAAGAATTATTATTATTATTATTATTGAGTTACAGAGCAGAGCATGTAGTGAAAATGAGGGGAAACTCCATATTCCGAAAAGAATTTAAAATAAATCAAACAGAAAAAAAAAACATAGAAAATACACCTGCAACAATCACAGACACACCTACAGCAACACCAACCTCTCTAGCACCACAATCGACAACACATCAACCGCTATCACGACCAGCTCCATCAACACTACCTCAACTGCAATAATCAATGAAAAGAAAACACCTCCAACAGCAACAATCTACAACAGAAACACAAATCTTCGTGCTGGTAAGACCAAAGGAGAATTGATGGCAATCATAGCACGAAGGAAGATCATTGAGAGAGAAGGTGTAATCTTCTTCACCGCACCGTTCAAGTGCCACAAACACTGATGATGGTGCGTATGCCACTGGAAACATAAACGTATAAGGGAAAGTTTCTCTCACGACGTAGAAACCTCTAATGTAAAACAGTTCTACATCTAAGAAATTAGGAATTATGTACATTATTTACATTTGACGGATATTTGTCCTCTTCTTGTTTGTTGTTAACACATTTCAGCTGATATACCCTCCAGCTTTCATCAGGTGTCTTGGGGAAATTTTGAACCTGAGTTCGCATTCCTAAGGTATTTTTCGTTGTTATTGTTGTTGTTGTTGTTGTTACTATTATTATCATTATTATTCAAGTCACTGCCTAGAATCGAATCCACGGGCATATGGCGTGATGGTCAAGAGCGCGGGCTACTGACCGCAAGATTCCGAGTTTGATTCCAGGCAGTGACCTAATTAAAAATAATAATAATAATAATAATAATAATAATAATCATAATAATAATAATAATAACATCGAAAAATACCTTAGGAATGAGAACCCAGGTTCGAAATTTGCCCAAGACACCTGATGAAGGCTGGCGGGTATATCAGCCGAAACGTTGTGTTAACAACAAACAAGATGAGGACAAATATCCGTCAAATGTAAATAATGTGCCCTAATGTAAAGGTTACAAGTGGGCTTTTAAGGGAGTCCCCAAAGGAACGTCAAGATATGAAAGTTGAACAGTCTGATCTACAGCAGCACCCGGTAAGTCAGTAGCCTCCTCCATTTTTTCTCATTCTCTGAACTTTTCCGGTCATCATAGCGAGTTTAAGACTGGGTTGCATAGATAATCGTGGCCTAAAGCATGATCACCTGCTCATCAACCTCAGGTCACTACCTAAGGTTGTGACGGCTGTCAGCGGGACCAGGATTTCTGACACACAAGATCTAGCCCCTAATTTCGACGACTTTGACATCTACGCGTCTATTAACCGGCCTGGAATGGTAGGCGAGGTGGCAGTGATTTTTAGAATAGGTCTGAATCTCGAGGTACGGACGATCTTCCAGGATCTGGATGATAAGTTGGTGATCCTGGATGTGAGTAATAGCGAAGGTGGTGCTTTTATACTAGTTGCTATGCATTCCCCAACTGGGGCGGGGCAGCCAGATTTTTTCAAACGTTTAGAGGGTTTCCTTAGGACGTATTGCTCTTTAGTGCTAGTGGGCGATTAGAACGCCATCTTGGGCGCACACCTTGATAGGGCGGGGCTAGCCGATTAGAGGAGGGTGTAAAAGCCTTTCAAACCATTCAGTCGCTTCCAACTAGTTGAAATGTGCTTACTGTATTTCCTGAATATGCCAATATGGATATGGGCCAGCATCGTCTGGTCTTCCGTATCGTACATTGATAGATTTGTTTGTAGGCCTGTAAACAGAAGTAGCATAAGTTGTCCACAATTCAAAATCGTTGGTTACACAAACCACGAATTTCTGTTCCGTATGGTCGATCCAGATAGGATCCATAGACAGTACCCCCGGGTGCTGGAAACTAAACGCGTCTTCCCTGCATCAAACCTTCAGAGATTCGATTAGCAAGTTAGTCCATCAGAAATTGTCGGGTGAGATCGTCTACAACCGATGGTAGATAGCCCTGAAAAAAGTTATTAAAGTAGAGGCGTTCGGGTAGAGACCTAGTTAGAAAGCTAAAAGGGACACTTAGAAGAGACATAGCGGCCGCCATGATGGCGGTTAGATTGGCTCTTAAAATTCTTCCCTGATAAGTACGAAGGTTGCGTTGTCAGATCTTGGGCATTTGTGTTAAGGCACGAGGAAATGAAAACCGTTCGATAGACCCGGATGGTGGAGACGCATTGTGGCAACAAAGATACAATTCGGTCTTTGAAGGATCAGGAGAGGCTCATGCTACTCGAATCCATGTAAATGTGTACGGAATTTCAGTGACACTTTACGGAACTGTACGGAACGCATAGTGAGTCGGAGCTCTGTGAAATGCCGATAACAGCCGAATCCATACGTGACTCGATAATTAGCTACATAAGAGAGAAATCTCCGAAGTTGAATGATCTGCCCTTTGAGCTTTATTATTATGTGTCAGACATGTTCGGTGATCTCTTGACTGATGTCTGCCACAACTTGTAGCAGAGCGGGAGAATTCCCAATGCTGTGAATTGTGACTTTGTGGTGTTGCTAAGAAAAGACCCGAACAAGGAAGACCAAATAGATAATTTTATGCTCGTAACCCTGCTGAACGCAGATTACAAGATTTTGGCCCAGGTACTAGCCATGAGGTTGGTGCTTATCTTCGATAAATTGGTTCGTGATGCGCAGACATGTGTTACCTCAAACAGATCTATCGACGAAAACTTCCATGTCACACACTATCATAGAGAAGGTAGGTAAGAAACCTGGTATGGGTGGGGCTTTAATTTGGATCAATCAAAAGCTTTTGATAGAGTTGATCACTAATAGTTGGCAACCATTCTCACGGCGGTCGGTTTCTCTACCATCTTCAGAGGCTGCATTGCTGCAGTGTACAGTGTGAAAGTAAATGGCTGCCCATCGGAATCGTTTAGCATCGCTCGTTCGGTCCGTCAAAGATACCCACTCTTGCACCTTCTGTACGTACTGGCTCTTGAGTCATTGTTATGGAAGTCGGACGTTTCGAGGGGCACCCCGCATAAATTACGATGCGGAGGGTTCCTGTCACCTTATGTGAACAACATCATCGTAATAGTGTTGAGGTGATCGGCACTACCCTAAGAGAATACGAAGCGGGGACAGGAGCAAAGAATAACCAAGAGAAGTCGATAGGCCAGCAGCTCAGCATCTTGAGAGACAATTACACGTCGTCCGACAGCGTCGTAGGGCACTGGTCGGAAGAACTGGTTAAAATGCTCGGGGTCTAGTTTGGTCCAGACCTCCAGGTGGACAAGAACTAAGGGGAGGGAACGATGAGAGTGATCATCTCAACCAGAAATGGGCAGAAAGGAAGCTGCCTCCGAAGAGTCGTGTGGAGGAGGCCAATGCGTGCATCGCTTCTGTCATCTACCACTTCTTGACCCTCGTCATTTGCCCTGCTTCGTGAATGATCAGGGTAGAGCGCTTGTTCTTCCACTTTCTATGCACAGACATTCACTGAGGTTGCTACATCTCTAGCGTTTCCTTGACGGTGAGCAGGTGTGGTCACCATTTGTCACACATGATTTTCCTCAGCTCGTCTCATTGATGAAGCTATAGTCCTGGATCAAGCGTAGACCGAGAAAGGACGCTTGACAGCTGGAGTGTCGACAAGCGCTCACAGCCCTCGTCCAGTCGGGAAATGCGGTCAGTAGACGTTCTATACTGGAGTTCTAGAGGAGTTTAGTGACGAGTAAAAGCGACGAGTCCTCGAGGAAACCTTGGGCGTCGGGGGAGATCAATTAGCTGCGGGGTTTTTCCAAAAATTCATGGCCTAACCAGTGCTACGAGGGGGCTCTGCTGGTTCGAGACAAGTTCTAGAAGGACGAAAGTGCTTCCAAACGGACATGTCCGAGATGTGCGCAGAGCGATGAAACCATTCTCTTTGCACGAGTCCAATGCCCGGACATTGCTGACTTATGTCGCTTTATCGAACAGCTGTTGACGTGTGTAGGATGGATCCGATTATCAGCAGACCCTATCGTGAGGATCGCACTGCCGCCTTCTTTTGGCCGAGAAGGGTAAGCAGTTTGATTCTGTTTTGGTGGCTATGGTAAAAGAGGTAGAGTGATGAGTGAAGTTGAAAGGACTGAAAATACTTTCCTCTTCGATCAAGCTCTCATCGACTGTTTGAAGTTCCATTAGAAAAGGTAAGTCAGGATGGAGAGGGAAGTGTTGGCCCCCAACCCACCCATTATTTCTATTTAAAGATGAGTAAATGTGGCGATGATGGCCCGAATGAAAGGCTAACTCTGAACAAAACGCTTTTAATCGGAGGGGTTGAAAAGAAACAGACGTCTGCCTGAGGTGCCCTTGGTAGTCGGGCATGACCAGAATGTGTGGGGTATCTTGCTTCGCTCTCTTGGATGGAACTCTTCACTTTGGGGGAAATTTATTGCTTAAAATGTTTTGTTAATTGTTATTGTTTTTATTGTATATACGTATTTTTGTGCTAAACCTATCTCATCCTTTGTTTTATATTGTCCTTTTATATCTTAAGTTCGGCCCTTGTGGCCAACAAAGAAAAAATTATTATTATTATTATTATTATTATTATTATTATTATTATTAAGGCAGCGTGCTGGCAGAATCGTTAGCACTCAGAACAAAATGCTTAGCGGCATTTGGACCATCTTTACGTTCTGAATTTAAATTCCGCCGAGGTCGACTTTGCCTTTCATCCTTTCTGGGTCGATTAAATAAGTACCAGTTACGCACTGGGGTCATTATAATCGACTTAATCCGTTTGTCTGTCCTTGTTTGTCCTCTCTGTGTTTAGTCCCTTGTGGGTAGTAAAGAAATAGGTATTTCATCTGTCTTTATGTTCTGAGTTCAAATGCCGCTGGGGTCGACTTTGCCTTTCATCCTTTCGGGGTCGATAAATTAAGTACAAGTTACCTACTGGGGGGGGGTCGATCTAAGCTACTGGCTCCTCCCCAAGAATTTCGGGCCTCGTGCGTAGAGTAGAAAAGATTATTATTATTATTATTATTATTATTATTATTATTATTATTGAGTGAGAGAGCAGTTCATGCCATCAAAGTGACACTGGGGTAAAATATACGAAGCCCAATATACCCATCATGACTACCCGTCTGATAAAGGTACACCAGGCACATGCATCACAACCATATGTGCGCGACATGGTGATCTCATATCAAGATAAACGGCACATGACCTTGCAGGTGGGGCCCAGTTAGAATTTTCTTCAGGTTGAGTAGCCCGTCCCGCTCAAACGGTCTCTGAATAAGGGTTGTTTAAGGATGTTGAAAGAACCACCCATGTTTCCAGAGGTGAACTATTCAAACCCCAAAGAATCCCTCTCAACACATGGCTATGGTGCTCCCCCACTACTTCTGCTCGTGATCAGAGATGCACATATCGTCAGCCACTAAGGGACATGCTCAACTGGTTAAGGTCAAACAACTGACAAGCAAATCTGTGGTATTGAGCAGAATATTTGCTGTAGCCCATCTTTTATACCAAGACAAAACAATGTACATGATAACACTTCCAATCAATTAAGATCAGAAGCCATGAGAGCCACTGCCTGGTACTGCATCAGGGCTATTATTATTATTATTATTATCATTATTATTATCATCATCATTATTACTATTATTATTATTATTATTATTATTATTATTATTATTATTTGATGATGATGATGATGATGATGATGATGATGATGATGATGATGGATATCAGTAACATGTTCGTTTTGAGTTGCTCGTAATTTTTGTTTTAATTTAACCATTTTCCAATGATTTGTATTCCAAATTTTTCCTCCGCATGTCACATAAAAAACTCGAAGGTTTCGGGAGCCGCTTGACTTCTAGGGAAGGAATTTCTCATTTATTTTGTAATATTTACCGATTTCTTTTTAAAATAACCAGAAAAAAACATGGTGTCGATTTTTGCGGGAAAATGTCAAGGGAGTGAGATCAGAAATTTGAAGAGCTGTTTTGACGCAGACTTAACACCTTTAAAACAAATCACCACCATCACTACCACCACTACCATCACAAATACCAATTGAAACAACAACAAAAACAAGGTACAATAACAACAAGAAAGGAAGACAGCAATAACAAAGAAAACGAAAACCACAACATCGGAGAACTTGAAATAAAAAAAAAGCAAAAAAATTAAATCGATCTTTCAACACATCTGCACATTTCACCTCCATCACCACCGTTGACACCAACATAAACAATGAATACACTACATCTTGCAAATGCAGTGTTGGTGGGTTCGCCGATACCGTCCGCCAGTTAGAAGAAGAAATTATTTTATCGTCAGAAGAGTTTAAAAATGCGAAAAATATACTTACTAAGTCTGGACGAAATGTTGCGTTAATTATATCGGAATCAAGAAACCGACCTCAAAAACTGTGGTGTATAAAACTTTAGCAGCAAAAGTAAGAGAATAGAACAGGTGACACAGTAGTTAATATAAAAAATGTCTCCGCTCAATCTGGGACAACAAAGCATATATTGCCAGGGAGAAAATGTACGGCACAGAAGAGGTGAGATTCCGTACAGAGACTGATGCCAAGAAGCACTCTCAACAACCCTGACGAGTGATCAACTGGTTCTCAAAGCAATCTACCTACGCCGTAAGATAGTAAAAGTAATGATAATGAATGTGTTCCTAGAATTAAACATGTGCTGCTTAGTAGAAACAATGAAAATTAAAAACACTTGTGATTCACGTACACCAAAACATAAGCATCGTACACAGCTCCGAATATCGTTCAACTACATATCAAAATCATCCAAATATTGCAATATATGTACAACGTTTTAAAGAATAAATATGCCCACTGCAGTAGGGGACATCAGAGGAAATATAAACGATAGACTGCATGAAGAACTGCTCGTGGAAACACCCACAAGCAGCCAGGAGAATAAGACAAGTAGGCCTTTTCTCACCTCCTTCTTTCAGTCAAACATGGCCTTACTCAGATTAGTTAGTTTAAAAGAAGGTGTCTTTGGGTTACCTTGAAAACAACGTCACCTGAGCGACCTCATGTCACTAGTCATAGATGTAGTGGCCATCAGCGAGACCAGAGTTCCCGATCTACACGTCTTCACGCCCTATGACGAAAAGCCATTCCAGATGTGACACGACTATCCGATTGTTTTCAAAAATGATTTGTCTAGGGCCATATCATTCAGTATCCTTCATTTTTAAAAACCATAGAATGTGATTTTAAGGAGATTTAGGTGATAGTTCTAGTTGTCCTGTAACCAGACATAAATAGGTGTCAGTTTGTTAATAGGAGATATAGTTGATGAAATCCCACCTACCCAGTATTTAAGTTCAGTCGTTGCATATTTTATCTATCTCAGAGGAATGACTTTAATAGTATTTGAATTAACAACAGAGACAAAATTAAATGTTGCAAAGGATTTAGTTTATCATTCTACTACTGATAGCAGTCAAACATAATCAAAATATACGGTGACATTGTGCGATAAATTTTCCATTTCAGAAAATTTTGCAACGAAATCGAATCAAATGCATTAATCATAAAACACAAATTTAAAATTCAGTTTCTCTGCATACACTAAATTATTAAATGAAAATCTGATTTTAATATTTTTGATCTATTGGGTCATCCCATAAATGATGCGGTTTTTATATTTCTCTTATCTTTCAAAATTAAGATAAACAAAGTTCTTTTTTAATCTAAAATAAACTCTCAGTCATTTTCTACAATGCTCTTCCATCTATCTGGTAGACATGCAAGGCCACTCTTCCAAAATTCACTTGTCCATGACGAAAAATACTCCTCCAATACTGTTCTGACCTCGACTACATAATTCATATTTTTTCCGTCCAAATGATTTTGAATACTTCAGAATAAATGATAATCAGATGGGACAATGTTCGGTGAATGTGAGGGTGCGGCATTGTTTCCCATTCAAACTGTTCCCGCCTTTGGAATGTCATCCTCGCTGCATATGGCCGAGCATTATCCTGATGGAAGACCACCTTTCGTCTTGAAAGCAAAGATGGTCGTTTTTCTTCTAGCGCTGACTTAAGCCGCTCAAGTTGCTTGCAGTAGATGTTTGTTATCGTTTGGCTTGTATTTAAAAGTACAAAGTGGACTAAACCTTTCATATCCCACCAAACAGATAACATCTCACGTGGGTGAAGACCTTCTTTAACCTGGGGTGTCGGTTTTTCTCCTTTAACTACCTACTGTCTTCGGTGCTTGACACTTTTATAGAGAACCCATTTCTCGTCACCAGTCACTATTCGGTCCAAAAAAGGTTCATTCGTGAGACGTGACAGCAAAGAAGAGCACACATTCACACTCTGCGCACGATTAGACTGAGAAAGTCTTTGAGGAACCCATTGACTCAATTTGTTTACTTTTCTGATGCCACGCAGGTGTCGATTGATGGTTGAATAACCAAATCCAAGCTTCTCTGCTAGTTCCTCAACAGTTATGGTGGGATTTTATTCCACCAGCGTTTGCAAGACGCCTTCGTCGAGCTTTACAGATCTTCCAAGATGAGACTCGCCTTCTAGGCCGTAGTTTCCGGCTCGGAATTTCTGGAACCACCGTTGACACTGGCTTACGCTTATTGAAGTCATAAAGCAAAATATGCCGAATATTCTCCTTTGTCACTTCCATTATAGCTTTGAAAATATAACTTAGAATCGAATTGTACTCTTCAAAACTTGCACTAAGAATAAGGACAAGGTAAAATTACTACCTGCTTTTATAGCAGGTTGATGCAAGTAGTTTATTCCGTCCCCACCTCCGACTTTTAGTTCACACAATTGAAAACACTACATTATTTATGTGATGACTCAATATAAAGTTTGATATATAATAATACATATGATGTTCTAACAATTCCCGTTATTACATTTTATCATACCTGGGTGTAATAGATTTAGCGCAAGAATTTAGAAAGAACATTACAAATCTCTGTTTTTCATCTATAACCTAAAATTTAATTAAAACTAGTCGTAATATTTCACTGTGTATAGCTCTGACACAAAATATTCCAACATGCTGTTTATTATATTCTACTCTAATAGAAATTAAAAGGCCTCATTTAGCATATGATGGGGGAAATATGACTTTTTACTTGGAAGGCTATTTCATATTTCAATAATTACACTCTATGACTTATCTTTGAGGTCAATACTTGCATATGTAATGTTTGTTATGAGGTCATCGTGGACCCACATACGTATAAAAAATATAGCGATATTCTTTTCTTTGTTGTAATCCTTTAAAAATGGCCGAGTATTTTTTTTAATCTGTACACAGATATACCATTTATGCAGGGTTCATTATTAATTCTATCTAATATAAGAGCAGAAAGAGGGTGTGTGTTTCGTAATTTTCTTTTAGTGGTGAATAAGTAAATGTTATTGACAGTGAAATATTTCAAATATGAAGCAGCAAAGGTTTATTAGTTTGGTTAGATAGCCTATAAAAAATTCCACTGCTCCTTTAACCACAAAGTCAAACACGAAATAACAAATATGGCTACTTTGAATATGAATTCCCATTCCAGAACCGTTTCATAAATCTGAAAAAAAAATTGGCCTAATATTCACAGAAATGTTAAGAATGAAAACAAAAGGCAGTTTATCTCTGCATTTGAATGTATTTTCCATTACTATTATAGCCACCAATATTATAAGGAAATTGCAATAACACGAGGAGCCAGCAGCAACGGTGAAACGTCCGATTATGTTTTGTATTCAAATAGCAATGTAATCGAAATTACCTCCTTTTTTATCTGATTTCTGGAATCAATAAAATATATAGCATCAACATCAATAATTCAATCGGTTTTACTGACCATGCTTATCCGCCTCTGCAAATATTGATCCAGTTTTCAAATGAAAACAAATATGTGTATAAATTGCAAGGAGTTAGAGCATAATATATCTGCACTCATGGTTCTGGTTTGGTCAGGACTCAATTAGCAACTGGCGTGATGTTAAGATATTTACATACCACAGATACCACTTTATCGTTATCATAGTATGAGCAGCCCATATCACTTCGACACACGATTAACTTGAACCGTAAATGTCTTCGACGCAACAATTTTCCATTAAAAAATAAGAACTAAAGGAAGAAGCCTTCATGTAATCGCACGACATGTTAAAAATAACCTTAAAATCCTCATCATATCACATATTTTCTTTAAAAGAGAAGGGAACAATCGAAAATATAGTCCGAGATATAATATGTATGAAGAAACGGCGAGACGGTCACAACTAGGATGCCTTTGATCACCGGTCTGCTCTATCAAGACTGGACTGGCCTAAAAAACAACAACATAGTAATAATGACGATGATGATCGTCTCTATATTGGCCACTAGGGCCTCCACAAAAAGTGAAAAGGACATTGGTGCAAAACAGAAAAAACACACAGAGATTTATACATATACACAGATTTACAACAATGAGATAACAAGAAAATTTTAGCAATGAAATTTCTCAAATAAGAAAGAGAACTCCAGAAAAAGCATTGTCACCCTGACCACTAAGGCAAGAACCCTCCCCATTCCAATCCAGAAACGCATGCTCAGAGAAGGCCCATTTGCTTGGACTCTGCTTGTCAATGTCATCCATCGTTCAATGAATTTGTTGGAAGGTAACACTTCTTTCTCCACCCTCAGTTTTCTTTTCAAGTGAAACCCATAAAAAGCTGATGAGAATTTGACCTTTGAAGCGAATGGCTGTCTGCAGCTCTTTCAATCTCATCCACCACACCTTTTTCGCCATGGTCACCAGACAGATATACACTGCCTGCCCTTCGCGGCGAAAGGAGGGCGACGGAATGATCCTCATCTGAACTCAGCTGATCAATCTTACACGTGACAGCAAATGTTCGATTTAAATCTATAAGTTGGCAATAGTATGACACTGGATGCGTGAGGTCAAACCTGTTTCGTTGCTCTTCGGGCACCTCGTGGATGTCGACACTGCTGTGACTATAGAATTTATCTCGAACTAGCAATGGTGGTAAAGATAAAAGTTACCTTTTCGAGTAATAAGAGTCGGTTTCCCAGTTTCGTGGCGTCCTCACCTGATGGGACGCCGGTCCGTCGCAAGATTATTCATTTTTGTCAGCTGATTGGACAGGAGCAACGTGAAATGAAGTGTTTTGCTCAAGAACACAACGCGTCGCCCGGTCCAGGAATCGAAACCACAATCTTATGATCATTAATGATGGACTCTCCAGTCGAAAATGACTTATGAGTGTTCAGTTTCTGCTGAACAACCTGCACATATAATTTGTTTATAGTGACCAAATGTATGTGCTGTGCCTTAGCTAATTTCCCCATCAAATCGGCATTGCCTGTACTGGTACACATGTGTGCTATGAAACACATGTCCAAATGATCACAGAGCAACGTGAAATGAAGTGCTTTGCTCAAGAGCACAACACACTGCTCGGTTCGGGAATCGAACCCGCGATCTAGCGCCGTCACAAGAATAATATTATTATTATTTGGAATAATAATAATGATAATCCTGAAATTTTGTAGGAGGAGACTAGTCGATTAGATCGACCCTAGAATTTCACTGGTATTTAATTTATCGACCCGGAAAGGATGAAAGGCAAAGTCGACCTCGGCAGAATTTGAACTCAGAACGTAAAGACGGACGAAATGCTGCTAAGCATTTTGCCCGGCGCGCTAAAAATTCTTTTCTACTCAAGGCACAAGGCACAAAATTTTGGGGGAGGGGGCCAGTCGATTAGATCGACTCCAGTATGCAACTGGTACTTAATTTATCGACCCCGAAAGGATAAAAGCCAAAGTCGACCTCGGCGGAATTTAAACTCAGAACGTAACGGCAGACAAAATACCGCTAGACATTTCGCCTGGCGTGCTAACGTTTCTGCCAGCTCGCCGCTTTAAGAAGAAGAAGAAGAAATTGGTGGTAAAGGACATTTTACTTCATCGACTCTAGTACTTGATCAATCTTTTATTAATTCTGGAAGAATAAAAAGCAAAGATGACGTCGGTAGGTTATGAGCAGAAAACATAAAGAAACGAAAGTAAATACCTCAAGATATTTCATCTCAAAGTTTTACCGATTCCACTAAACCAACCACAGAGAATTTGGAATTATGTTAACGTTGTAGTATTGAAGAATATTTCAAGGACCTTGTAAGTCAAATAACAATTTCTCATCTTAGGATTTTATTTGACAAAATAAAATATTGAAGTTATTTTCTTTGTGTGTGTGTATGTGTCTTAGAACTATATTGATTTTTACATTCGAAAGAAAATATTGAACATCTTTGAACTAGTAAGTACGAAGATTTTAACCACAAAAAATACAATCCTAAAATCTAAGTTCTCAAAACACGGTCTGTCTCTTGTTTTGTTTTGTTTTTCGTTTTGTTTTTGTTTTGTTTTTTCGTTTTCTCTTTTTTAATTTTTCACAGAAATATTGATGTTTTCATTCGACGCTAGATGAGATCTTAAAAAAAAAAGGATGGGCAGAGGAGACGAAACTGGTATATTACTGAAATTTATTTTATAAATATTTTTCTTATATGTAAAGTGATGGTATGTTGTCAACTTAATGTGACAGTCCCATGAAAGGGAAGAATGCTACTGTTATTTAGCCCTAGGAAACACCGTTCCGTGTTGACCTTGACACATTTCCTGTGTTCTTATGTTTACAAAGGGGGAGATAAGTACCTCCACCCATAAAAGCCAGCATCCAGAGACTAGCTTCAGAATCATTGCTCATCATCAGTCTGCCTTTGTAAACATATAATAATTCAAGTGAAATACATTCACTGATTTCGAAAATAGAAATAATTCATTTCTAAATCTCTCAGAGATATTTATACAGTAGCAGCACTCTGAGAGATTTAGAAATTAATTATTTCTATTTTCGAAATTAGTGACTGCATCTCACTTGCATTATTATATGTTTACAAAGGCAGATAGGCATCGACAGCTAGCAAGCCATGCTACTCCAGACTGATGATGAGCAATAACTCTGAAACTAGTCTCTGGAGGCTGGCTTTGAAGGATGGAGGTGCTTATCTCCTCCTTTGTAAACATAAGGACACAGGAAATGTGTCAAGGCCAACAGGAAACGGTGTTTCCTAGGGCTAAATAGCAGTAGCGTTTTTCGCTTTCTGGGATTGTCACATTAAGTTGACAACATACCATCACTTTATTGCGTTGCTACTATATAAATCTCTCTGAGAGATTTAGAAATATATTATTTCTCTTATATGTATTTATCTATTTATTCATTTCCACAGATGAATGGTGACATATAGAGCGATTAGCTTCGTACACTCTTAGAAATGATAGAGACGACATCTGTTAGCTGAAGAGCAAGTGTTCCAACTGACTACTTTCTCGACAATCATCACAGATGGCGATAAACCAAAAATAGTTTTATATATGAGAAATTATAACTCGTCCATTGAAATGTTTTAAATATGAACGCTAATTTAAAAACAAAACTGTGAAAACTGCAGCTAACTAACCACTTACTGACTTTCAAACAAAAATTTTGTCACGCTTGTGTCTTGGAGAGGAATCTCAGTGAAGGTTTTCAGACTGTCCATAACAGACAACAAAGGTCATTGAACTATATTTCATCTTTATCGAAATAGCTAACTTAGTGTGCATAGGAATGAAATTAGTAATACGAATGGAGTGAGGAAAATACATTAGCTAAATGATTAAACTATTTTAATTATTTCGGATGATAGCTCTTAAAACTTTTGATATTATTATACCGCCTCAAAGGCTGCGAGCGAGTCGAATCGTTACTGAGCTGGGCCAAATGTTCAACGGCATTTCCTCCGTTTTACGTTTTACGTTCAAATTCCACTGAAGCCGACTTTGCTGTTCATCTTTTCGGAGTTCATAAAATAAGCGTCAGTCAAGTACTGGGGTGAGGAAATCGACCCGGCCCCTCCTCCAAAATTTCAAGTCTTATACCTATACTAGAAAGGATTATTATACCTCCTCGAAAAAGCATAGATTTCACTTATTTGCTGAGTAAGAGAATCATGCAGTAGATGTACAATATTGAACAAGAGTAGGAAAGAAATATTATCAAATTTCGGTTACATCTACTTAATGATTTTCTTATCACTACTTTGGTTAGTACCGTGAAGTCTATGTTTTGCTGAGGGTGTCTAATAAGATGTAAAAATGTCTGGAGTTATTTTCTGTACTTGCTGAAATAAATATATATTAGCCATTCAGTTGTAGTTTCCTCATCTCATCCGTATTTATTAACTAGAAACTAGTGCAGATCTGCATCGGTTATAAATCAGTACAAACGTACTCCAGAGACGAATAAATTGATTTCTCTCGGCAACGAACGAAAGTCTAGCGTTTCGGGTGAAGTCCTATTCGGAGAAAGATATTTCCTGATGATACGTACAAATGGGTAAATAGCGTGTAATACGACAGAGAAAGACAAAAGAAAGCAGAAAAAATGATCGACAGGAAACGCTGAATAAATATTGAGAGACAGTAAGATAATAAGGAGATGGTCAACAAGGACGCCTTGCAAATATCGAAATGAGGAAGGGAGGGTGGAAATTTGAAGTGAGAAAGGTGTGAATTTAATATCAAAAAAGATATATGAACTATTGTACGAGTCGTTAAACTGCAGATATCTTAAAGAAAAAGATGACGACTATGAGAATGAAAGAAATTTATTATCGCCTATGGGTGAGAAAGTTTCCATTGCAAAAGTGAAGTATTTTTCTTGCGCTTAGGAGTGTAGAGCGAAACGTAGTGTAAGATGACAGAGCAAACTGATTGTTTATTCAAAGAGCAGCTTTAGGAATCGAAATGTCTGACTACAGTGTTGTAAAGTTTGTAGACGTTATTGTGATCAACGAGAAGGTGCTTGTGGGAATAATCGTCTAGACGACAAATGTTTCAAGAACGCTGGGGGTTTTTTTGGGTTTTTTTGTTGTTTTTTTTCTCAGATCTCCAACAATTATTAATGCTCTACAAAGGTTAGGTGAAATTCGCAACTGGATGCTGCTGCTCATCTCATAGACATTCGAGATTGCTTCGAAAGAAAGGACATCCGATTCATTAGCAGTCGTTCACAAATATACACAACTCTCTACTAGCGTGCAATTTCTTCTCTCTCTTTCTCATTCTCTTTCTTTCTTTCTATCTTTATCTATCTATCTCTCTATATCTCTTTTCTTTACACACACACACTCTCTCTGACTCTTTCTCTCTCTCTCTCTCTATTTCTCTTTCTCCCTCTCCCTCTCTCTCCCCTTCTTTCTACCTACCTATCTTCCTGCCTACCCCCTTCACCACCTACCTATATACATACCTACATACCTATTTCTTTATTACCCACAAGGCGCTAAACACAGAGGGGACAAACAAGGACAGACATAGGTATTAAGTCGATTACATCGACCCCAGTGCGTAACTGGTACTTTATTTATCGACCCCGAAAGGATGAAAGGCAAAGTCGACCTCGGCGGAATTTGAACTCAGAACTTAGCGGCAGACGAAATACCGCTAAGCATTTCGCCCGGCGTGCTAACGTTTCTGCCAGCTCGCCACCTATCAATCTATTTCTCCCTCAACTTCTCTTTCTCTCGTTCTTCTTTCTTCAACTTCTACAGCCGCCTCTGCTTTCTTAAATCCGGCTGGTCTCATACCACCTCTCTCCAGACACTTCTAACACATTCAGTTCTCATGTTTTCGTCCTCCATATTGTATTCACATCCATTCCTTCATTGCATAGACCCATTCACTACTCCACTCAATGTTTCCTCTCTAAAACGATAACGGTTCTGTGAAATTCCCTCAATGCATTTTTTTTCGCTGAAACACAATGTCTGCAAACCCAAAATTATAGAGATTTGTAGAATTTACTTGTGATGGAGTAACTAAGATTGGTAGAGTAGAGAAGTGGGTGGTGAGTTGGAATTCGGCTTTGAGGATGATTATGAGTCCTGCAGACTGGGAAAGAGGAGAACAGTTTGATGTCCAGAGGAAGCGAAATGAACCTCATACCAAATGTTCCATTGAAGTTGCAGAACTTACGAGGGAAAAGTGGCAAAAAAGGGTTATCTACATCTGGAATTTGCATATTGTAAGAATGATACGGCTTCGACAGTTGTCTGAGCCCGGTATTGGTTATCGATTCAAGATGACAGCATCCAATTTGCACAATTATTCGAATTTGGAAACGAGGCATAAATCTTTGCAGCGTAGCACAATCGAGTCAGAGAAATGTTTAGAAAAAAGTGGGAGTCTTTTCATATACAGACATATATATGTGTGTAGTTAGTGTGTGCGGGTGTGGTGTGCGTATGCATATATATGCACACAATACATATATGCACGTATGTATATAATATTATATATATATATATATATATATATATATTTATATATATATATATATATATATATATATGTGTGTGTATATATATAAAGTTAATCCAAACAAGAAAAACACAAAAAAACAACAACGTGAGGGCGTGGAACAAATATAGTATATTGGACGCTCAGGAAAGAAGGGAAGAAGGAGGGTAAAACGTTTCGAGCGGAGCTCTTCGTCGGAAACATAGGAGAAGGAAAGATCCAGAGAAGGGAAGACAGAGGAAAAAAATCGCCAACGGTACACACGAGGTCACATTTTTGTATATATATATATATATATATATATATACATACGTGCATATATGTATGTGTGTGCATATATATGTATATGCACGCACATCAACGAATGTAAACAATACGCAAACTAATGAGTGAATTTTTTCGGCTGTATCTTTAAACGTCCCATAAACCGGCCTCCCCCATTAAAATATACACTGCTCTACATCTTAGAGTGTGCTTCCTTTCCGCATTTATGTCTTCTACAAACGATTTATATATTTCTCTCTTTTTTTTTCCTTTTATCTGTGTCTATACAAACATACAAACAGGCACATATACATACACTTGCACATACAATGCATACACGGTCCCAGACGTTTTTTATGAGAAAGCAGATAAAATTTTTTAGACACACACCAACTTGGAGCAGACAACTTAAACTGACCATCCGCCTGCTCCCCAGATAATTGAGTTTTAATTTATGACACCCACCAATACATCCTAAAGCTTCACTAACCGGCATATTTTTTTCCGTACCTTACTTTATCTTTATGTCCACCTTTTTATTTTTTTATCCCTTTATATTTGTTTATCCCTTTATATTTTTATTTTTCGTCTTTATTTTTTCGCTTCTTCATCTTTATTTATTTATATTTCCATGTTTTTTCACGTCTACACTGTCACAGTACAGCTCTAGAAATTTAGACCAGACATACAACATCCTTTGTATCTTTATATAGTTATATACTTATTTTTTTACTCTTACCATTTTTACATTTCTACTCTTTTATTACATTTTGCACTTACTATTTTTCCTCTTTGTGATCCCAAACTCATCAAAGATTCACCCCCTTCCACTCCTTCCCTCTTTATCTCAACATCCAACCTCCTCATTTTATATCGAGTGAAAAACAGTATGGACGTTTTGTTTTTGTTTTGGTGTCTCGCTCTGCTGTATACGACTATGAGAATTTGCATCCCCAACGAAACACGTCTTTTTCCCAAACTTATAATGTATAGCATGTCTTTGGTGTGGTAATTGTGCGCGGCTGAGGAAGGCTATTGACATACATGTTATATCAATTATGCATTGATATAAACTGTCCAATAAAGCCAGAAACATATGTGCCGCTAAATCCTTTGCATCCTGTTTTTCTTTTGATAAATATACCCTACACCTACACCACTAACTGGCATATACAGGTGCTTAAAGTTATCAAGTATTCACCCTGAATTTTATATACATATATGTATACATATATATATGTGTGTGTGTGTATATATATATTCATATATATATGCACACACATACATATATGCACGTACGTATATATATATATTATATATATTATATATATATCTATATATATTATATATATATATATAATATAAATACATACATATATACGCACATATATACACACACACGCGCGCACGCACACACACACCACACATATATTATATATATATATATATATTATAATAGGGACACCCAGGGTAATCCCATAAACCGGCCTCCCCCATTAAAATATACACTGCTCTACATCTTACAGTGTGCTTCTTTTCGAATTTATGTCTTCTACAAACGATATATATATTTCTGTCTATTTTTCCAGTTATCTGTGTCTATATAAATATACAAACAAGCACATATACATACACTTGCACATATAATGCATACACGCCTGTGTTTAAAGATACAGCCGAAAAAATACACTCATTAGTTTGCGTATTGTTTACATTTGTAGATGGACCGTTGTTAACTTACGTCAAACACACGTAGAACAGATGTCCAGCTTTCAGATGATTGCTTGTAGCACACATTTAATGAATTTAAAGGCAGGTGTTTTTCACCATTTGTCGAACCACAGAACAAGATAGAAATTAACATGTTGATGTACGAGGCACTGTATAATTTGGTTGTAAGGGAGGTAACTTGAGCAGACTTAACTTTCGCTAGAAGGGAGCTAACTCTTTGATATCTCCTTTGTTACAGTTGTTGGTTATTTTTATTTTATAGCTCGACCAATTGTAAATATTCCAGGCAAAAGGCTTGTCTTTGACATCAATTACAAATTAACAGATTTTCTGTTAAAAGAAACAACAGTTTTTTTCTGTAAATTTTTTAGTATGCACAGCAGAATCAGACAGAAACTGCATTTACGAAAGCATTTAAAGAAGATAAGCTACGACGATAATATTATTTCCTACAAGGCCCGAAATTTCGGGGGAAGGAGCCAGTCGATTCGATCGATTCCAGTACGCAACTGGTGCTTAATTTATCGACCCCGAAAGGATGAAAGGCAAAGTCGACCTCGGCGGAATTTGAACTGAGAACATAAAGACATACGAAATACCTATTTCTACCCACAAGTGGCTAAACACAGAGGAGACAAACAAGACAGACAGACGGATTAAGTCGATTATATCGACCCCAGTTCTCGCGCCTTACTATGGACGATATTATTGTAAGGTGTTGTGTTGTACGGCTGACAGACTTTTGTTCTTTGAGCTTAAATAAATCGGGAGAAGGGCGGCGAGTTTACGCTGTCTCTTTGAGTTAATGAGGTTCAGAAGTTGATTGTAGTCCCTGATGTCATTAACAATAAATCCTGTATAAATTTATCTAGAATCGATGAAATGGAGAGAATGTGCCTCTACACACCATGCCTTTAGAACGATTCGGTGTGCGTTTTAGATGCCTATGAAACACTGCGTGATGGAAGCTGTGTTCAATATCTACTCACTAACGAGTACATACAAGCGTATGTGTCTATGTACAGATGTAGGTATTATCAAACTTTGATAAGTGTCATGCACAAAACTTTCGGTCCTTGAGTCATTTCATAATTTCTGCTAATTTAAATCACATGTGTATTTAAGTGTGTGCGTGCGTGCGTGCGTGTGTGTGTGTGTGTGTGTGAGTGTGTGTGTGTGTGTGTGTGTGTGTGTGTGTGTGTGTGTGTGTGTGTGTGTGTACTTAGGTTGCTTAATGTCGAACGAATGACAAAGGAGTGCTCAGTTGCTTAATATACGTAGATGAGGTTTTTGTTGGTCTTTTTTTCGGGGGGGGGTTACTTTTTTTGAGATGGGTTGCTAAAACTGTAACTAAGAGTTTGTCTCACGACGCAAGTTTGCGTACTGTGATCTTCGGGCGAAATGCCTGCAGATCGCAGTGGTGTAAAAATCGAGTGACGAGACACACGAGACAAACTCTTTACTACGGTTTTCATTATGTATATATATATAGGCTCGAAACGTTACTGTTTTATTTATATTCCTGAGCGCCATATATGTTCGTTTGTTTTATATATTTATAATATATATATATAATATTATATATATATATATTATATATGTGTGTGTGTGTGGTGTGTGTGTGTAGGGACTTCGCTTCACCCTGCCTAAGATTTGAATCCAAATCTACCCGCTTGTCAAAACAAGCGGGAAATCCTCTCCACACCAGATGATTAATGAGGACGCACTTGATCCACAAGGACCTGTGCTGGTCAAGGAAAGGTCAGTCCTTTGTTTAGGGTTTGACCTACATTACTGACCATAGTCTATATAACACAGAACATTTCCCATCTCTACCTCTTTTGTGTCAGTCAGACCAAGAGCAACACTTTCCTCGGCCGCAAGAAAGACGATGCCACCATTATCCTTTCTCTCTTTATAGTCAGCACCGTGCATTCTTTACTCTTTCACTCTCTACAGACAGACAACCTTTTCCTACACTATCAACTACTAACCAGCCAGCCAATCTTGTCAATATCACTAGAATTGCTAATGTCTCTTTAACTACATGTCGGGCAAACGAATAAATATATGTAAATAATATTTCTTCCTTCTTGGTGTTGATTCTTCCATTTTCACCGGTTACTCCGAGCGAGAACCTTTAAGCATTACACGTTACATTCGGTAGTGGGCTACATCATATCGACATGATGTGACACATCACATTCAGCCCGCTACACACACACACACACACACACACACACACACACCACACACACATATATATACACATACTCGCACGCGCACATACACGTGGAGAGAAGGAAAGGAGATGATAATTTATTAAAAATCTTTATATATAAAGCTGAAGTTGTGTGTGTGGCAGGTTTGGTAGCCTTCAACTAACACTATCTCCTCCGAGACCGTTAACTAATAATTTGAAACTTCGTATACTGGTAGAATGTGTCAAGACATACAATACTTCAATCAACTAGTTTTTTGACAAAAATGGTAGGTGTTTAAAGTTTTAAACGTAGTTTTAAATCTGCGAATTTTAACTGCAATCGTATTGTCCTTTTTCATTTGAATTATTAGCTGCATAGTGTTACTGTGACGGTACAGAACAGCTATTTTGTGAGTGGGTAAGCAGTAAGCAACAGTGTGGTAGTGTGTTATCATGCAGTGTGGTGGTGGTGGGGCGGCGGCATTGGATGATGATGATAATGATGAATGATATTAGTATTATCAATTGATTATGTTAAGATGTCTCATGGTGGTAGTGTTGAAGACTTGCAGAGTGTAGTGGTGTGAATTTGGGTGATTTTGAATATGATGCTGGTATTGATTCTTGGGTTGTGGTTGCAGAAGAGTGGTTGTGGTGTGGTGGCATTGGAGTTGTAGTAATTGGGTTGTAGTGGTGGTTGTGAAGATGATTCTGATATTGATAGTCTTTGCATTGAGGTGGGTGGCAGAGTCAGAGTAAATAATAAGAGCCCAGTTAACACAAGATTCTTTCTTAAATTTCGGAGATCATAAGATAGAGATCAAGAAGTTAAAAGTTCCAATACTGGCCAATTCCTACACCCAGATTCTTCAACTATTTTATAAGAAAGAGGTTAATGGCAGGATAGGGATTCAGCTTAAAAATAAATTGTGTAACAAAAATACATAAATAAATTACTGCTCCAACGATGTAAATTTAGTGTTGTGTGTGGTGTGTGTGTGTGTGTGGTGTGTGTGTGTGTTGTGTGTGTGTGTGTGTGGTGTGTGGTGTGTGTGTGTGTGTGTGTGTGTAAGCAATGCAAACAATGGAAAATAATTTAAACACTCATTTTATATATACTAAGACTTTCAAAAAGAATTTAGCTATTTAGGATCTGCACAAATTTTATATATACTCCACGAAGTTTGAAAGTGTTTAGTTACGATAAGCGGATGTTTATATTTACATTTTACGTCACAAAATAGCTGTTTACGTCACAGTAACAATATTTTGAGAGGCAGTGAATGATATGAAGTCGAAAGAAAGAATATCATTGGTTAAAATTCGAATTATTAAACAATGTTAAACTTAGAAATTACAATTCCGTTTTCATTTTGGTTTACAATTATGTTTTCCTTTGACACATTCTACCAGTATACGAAGTTTCAAATTGTTTAGTTAACTAGGAAAATCTGGCTTTCAAAATGAAAAGATCCAGGCTTGCTCTTCATTCCGTAGAAGATAAAATTCAAATCGGACCATCTTAAGACCAAAAATTATTTACATCAAAAAGGTGCTTTTTTTCTATGAAAATCCCTAGTTGTTACGATTTTTTTACTGCTAACAGATATAATATGAATATTATATTGGAGGTGTGGAGGCGCAATGGCCCAGTGGTTAGGGCAGCGGACTCGCGGTCGTAGGATCGCGGTTTCGATTCCCAGACCGGGCGCTGTGAGTGTAAGCTCCACGAGGCTCCGGCAGGGATGGTGGTGATCCCTGCTATACTCTTTCACCACAACTTTCTCTCCCTCTTACTTCCTGTTTCTGTTGTACCTGTATTTCAAAGGGCCGGCCTTGTCACTCTCTGTGTCACGCTGAATATCCCCGAGAACTACGTTATGGGTACACGTGTCTGTGGAGTGCTCAGCCACTTACACGTTAATTTCACGAGCAGGCTGTTCCGTTGATCGGATCAACCGCAACCCTCGTCGTCGTAACCGACGGAGTGCTTCCATCCATCATATTGGAGGTGGGTTGTTAAAACTGTAACTAAGAGTTTGTCTCACGACGGAAGTTTGCGTACTGTGATCTTCGGGCGAAATGCCTGCAGATCGCAGTGGTGTAAAAATCGAGTCACGAGACACACAAGACAAACTAGAAAATGGTAGCCGAATCTCTTTCAAATCACACCCATTTTTTTTAGAGAATAATTATCTCGACATTGATTATTGGCCTTCACCTTCTCGAGATACATAAAACAAAATGCCAGTGAAGCATTCGGATTAGTTGAATATAAAAGAGAATAACAAGCTACATAATGCAAAAATTTTACTTTTCAAAAATTCCAATTCTAAAGGGTCGAAACAAACCCGAGCAACGCCGGGCGATACTGCTAGTTATATATAAAACACGGTTAGATTCTGTACGGAAGATATTAGGATCTTCAAGTTCATACTATTAAAATCGTTAGCTATATTAAATGTTTCATATTTTTCCTCTCCTCCTTAATAAAGCAGCCTCATCTAATTAATGCTAGTAAATTTAACAACTGTAATGTTTTCTTTAAAAGCATTACACCATTTTCTTTTTCCTTTCATTTTTTTTTCTGTTGCGAATTCCTTCATCGTCTAATAAAGGTCATTCAGAGAGAGATAGTTACATAAATTATAAATTTACAGTGCCGTGACATTTTGCATTCTCGTAAACATTAACATGCTTAATATAATTTCAAGAATATAACAAGGTGTTGTAAAGCAATTAAATGATGTTTTGTAGATCGCAGAAACGGTAGATAATTATCTTTCGATAATTAGCTTAGCCGCCACATCGGTTAGTATTCTGAGTTGTTATTACCGTTGTTGTTGTTGTTGTTGTTGTTGTTGTTGTTGTTGTTGTTGTTGTTGTTGTTGTTGTTGTTGTTGTTGTTGTTGTTGTTGTTGTCGTTGTCGTCGTCGTCGTCGTCGTCGTCGTCGTCGTCGTCGTCGTCGTCGTCGTCGTTGTCGTTGTCGTTGTTGTTGTTGTTGTTGTTGGTTGTGGTGGTGGTGGTGGTGGTGGTGGTGTTCTTCTACTTCTTATCGTCAATAATGTCGTCGCTTCTGCTGTTGTTTTTGTTATCACTGTGGTTTCTACCCAGCTTGATCCTGATTGAGTAAACTTTTAATTAAAAGGATTTCAGACGCAACCATCCTGTCTTATTTTTTGTCTGACATAGTATAATTAGAATCACGTCATACAATATGTCTCACATATTTAAAAAAAGAAAAAAATGGGCGTGATTTGAAAGAGATTCGGCTACCATTTTTTAGAGAATAATTATCTCGACATTGATTATGGGCCTTCACCTTTTCGAGATACATAAAACAAAATGCCAATGAAGCACTCGAATTAGTTATACCTGTTTTTAAAGGCAGTGAGTTGGCAGAATCGATAAAACGTCGGGAAAACTACTTTGCTGTATTTGTTCCAGCAGTTCTTTGCGTTCTGAGTTCAAATGTCACCGAGATCAACTTTTCCTTTCATCCCTCGGGGGTTCTATAATAACGACCGATCAACTACCCTCAAAATTGCTGTTTTTGTGCCTGTATGTCTTAATGATTCTTTCCACAATAGGCACAAGGCCCCGTAATATTGTAGGGAGAGGATAAGTCGGTTATATGGACTGATACTTATTTCATCGACTCTGAAAGGTCAAGTGGTGGGATTTGAACTCAGAACGTAAACAGCCGGGGAAAATGTCGCTGAGCACTTTATGCGGCGTGCTAACGATTCTGCCAGGTCACCACCCTTCCTTCGCACTACTTTTGACCTTTTACTTGTTTCAGTCATTAGACGGCCGTCATGCTGGGGCACCACCTTGAAGAATCTTTAGTACTTATTTTTATGCCTGACATTCATTCTATCAGTTACTTTGCCGAACCGCTAAGTTACGGGGACGTAAACACACGAACACTGGTTTCAACTAGTGGTGGGGGACAAACACAGATGCAAAGACACACACACACACACGTATGTGTATACATACATACATACATACATACATACATACATACATACATACATATGTATATGTGTGTGTGTGTATACATAGATACACACATACGACGGGCTTCTTTTCGGTTTCCGTCTACCAAATCCACTCATAAGGCTTTGGTCGGTCCGAGGCTATAGTAGAAGACACTTGTCCATGGTACCACGCAGTGGAACTGAACCTGGAACCTTGTGGTTGGGAACCAAGCTTCTTACCACAAAGCCACGCCTGTGCCTATAATATATATTATACACATCTCTTTGGTCTTTGTTGATTTTCATACATTGTATTTCACATTGTCACAACACTAAGCTTTCACTATGAGATACTCGCGCATATATAGCGTATGATTCATTAGCCTACAGAGTAGATTGCTGAAAATAAGAGACAGCCATTTGAAAATATTCTCCATCTATGAATTTGAAGATATAGATTTTATATAAGCTTGTTACCAGTTCGATACATATTCGAGCGTGTAAGACGGCCATTCACTGCAGTTTATCATGGAGAAATATTCCCGTTGTAGACAAAAAAGGCCTAAACACACTATGGTCAGTTCGAAGCATCCTCCATCCAGATCGATAGATGCATGCATTTCGAAGTGTTTATTTTCTCATCAGCATCGAACATTAGAAAGAGATGCAACTCCGAACTGAGTAAGAGACTAGGTTTTTCCTTATAAGAATCCAATCGAAATATCATAGTTTGACTGGTGACGCTGTCCGGCTTCCTTGCCGTAGTAAATATAAGGATTATAAGTTCTAAGCAATGTTTGATATAAAGATAAACATGCTACCAGTTCAAATATGTTTGAGATATATTCGAACCCGCAAGAAAGTCATTAGCTGCAGTTTGTCATGGAGATTCCACAATCAGCTCAAAATACATGATGATCAGTTCAAAGCATTCTCAATCCAGACCAATGGATGCATGCATTTCGAAGTGGCAAGCAGACTACGCGGTTTAAGATTCAGTCCTATAATCCCATTGTGCCTTAAATTGGCTCGACTAATGCCTTGAGAATGAATTTGGTCGTGGAAAATTGTATGGAAACACGCCGCAAGTATATATATATATATATATATATTATATATTATATATATATATAGATATAGATATATTATATATATATATATTATATATATATATATATATATATATATATATATTATATATATATATATATATAATATATATATATATATATATATATATATATTATATATATATAATATATATTATATATATATATGGCTCAGTGGTTAGAGCGTCAAGCTTGCGACGATCGTGAGGTTGTGAGCTCGAATCCTGGACCGGGCTACGTGTTGTGTTCTTGAGCAAGGCACTTTATTTCACGTTGCTCCAGTTCACTCAGGTGTAGAAATGAGTTGCGACGTCACTGGTGCCAAGCTGTATCGACCTTTGTCTTTCCCTTGGATAACACTGGTGGCGTGGAGAGGGGAGGCTGGTATGCATGGGCGACTGCTGGTCTTCCATAAACAACCTCGCCCGGACTTGTGTCTAGGAGGGTAACTTTCTAGGTGCAATCCCATGGTCTGTGTCGTGACCGAAGGGGGTCTCCGTATTTCCGATATATATATTCGTATAATAAGGGATGACCACTAAATGGACATCCAATATGTTAGAAGATCACCTACGATCTAACCACAAAGAAAAAGAAGAAATTCAGCAAACACCAGAGCATAACTCGTTCAGGGGAAAGATAGTGCAAACAGTCAAGGGAAGGATCGACGATTTATTATATCAAGACATCAAAGATCAAATTCTCAACAAAGTAAGAGATTCTCTTGTTTTGGGGAGAAAATTTTATTCATAGACGCATAGTGAAGGAAAGGACAAATCCCTAGGGAAGGCGTGGTAGTAAAAGGGTTAAGAATTACTAGTCTAAAGTGAGTTTTGTGATTGTAGATTTCATCTTCCACGTATAAATACCATACTGGTCGGTGAAATAGCACAATGGTTAATTGGATTTAATAAGGCAAGGCATTTCATAATTTTAATTACAATAATCATTCAACTACTACCGTAGTTGAATGATATTCTTAACGGAGCTTTTTTGTTGCAGTCGGCGTCTTCCAAGCAGTCTCACTAATTCAGTTTTAATCGAAATCAAATTTAGCTTGTTGAATTATGTTTGACTAGTGATAAGCTACATTTAGACATAAAATACTTAAAATCTGGTGCAGTAGAACAAAAGTTAAGAGAAAAGATGTATAGACCAAACTGGTCGACTGACGGGTAGTAACGCCCGACATCGACACTTTGAATCCACACCATTCTTTTAATTTTGATTAAGAATTATTATATTGATATTAATATGAAAGAGAAACGTTAAAGGAATATATTGGTAAAGGTTTCGTAAAATTTTATCCATTATAAAAAAAGATATTTAATTTTAATTCTCAAATTTTTATCAAGTTTTGAATGATACTAAAGGGACACTACTCAGGCATAACTACAGATTTCTGCCTCCTCCGAATTAGGATGATCATAACTTTCAGAAAAATGGTATTTTTTAATGAAATTATCTACAAATATGCGTTACATCATGTAGATTCCGAATATACAAAATGTGGGTGGGGGTGTTCGGAGAGGGGGTGTTTGGGGAGGGGGGGATTTCGGAAAATTCACCGGAGTCCACTTCAATTCGTCATAACTTTCAAGAAAGTGGGTATTTTTTTAACGAAATCCTCTATGTAGGACTATGTAGATACCGAGGACATAGAAATTTGGAGGGGAAACAATTTGGGGTTATTTTTGAGAACTGTTCCCCACTCGGGGGTGTTTTGGAACAAGTCGTCCATATTTTTTTCTATCTCTCCGTTTTGTGCATTTGTGCATCCGTAAGTACCCAAGAGGTACTTTTTAATTTTAATTTTAGCAGCATTATCTTAAGCTCTAATTTTAATGAGTTTTTTCTTGTTCTCTACTTTTCTAGGTTTAATTTTTAAGAATATTGTTAGTATGCGTCCACATTTTTCATTGGTTAGTAATATATTATGAAATATTGAAAAAGTGAAATAAAAATAAATAAGTTTGATGCTTTTGTTACGAAAATGTGACTATTTATTATTACGTCATAATTAAGAAGTTATCCAAAAGATTCTGTTTAAGAGAAAACTTCAGTTTTAAAAACAACGCCGATAAGATTACATCGTAATGGAATATTTCCCGTCTAAAAAGTCTTGAAAGAAAATTTTGACGTTGTCGAATAAGAAATTTCTACACAAAGATTTAAATATCATAAAAGATGAAGAAGGCTGTGACATGCAGAATGGAGATAGGATTTGGGTATCATTTAAAAGTTTCTTATGTGTATTAGCAATGTAAATGAAGAAAAGAAAAGATGCATATGACTGCGAATCTAAACTGTGTTGGGGACATGACTCGCCGGCATAGCTAAAATTGCAAACCGCCAAATAACATTGCAAAGGAGGTTTACTGGAGCTCTGTAGTGTAACCAATAACGCCGTCGCATTTGGTTCGAATTCAGTCAGATGCCCGGTTATTCTTTTCTTTCTCAAATTTGTTTCTTGTAATGTCTTATATCAGTTTAAATTGAATGCATTCATTTAATTTCTTGTTGGCACCTCATTCAGCAGACAGATTTGTAGAGGAGTGGACACTAGTCGGTTGAATCGATTCCGGTACTTGACTGGTATTTAAGTCCTATAAGGCGACGAGCTGGCAGAGATGATAGCATGCCGGGCGAAATGCTCAGCGGTATTTCGTCTACCGTTACGTTCTGAGTTCAAATTCTGCCGAGGTCGACTTTGCCTTTCATCCTTTCGGGGTCGATTAAATAAGTACCAGTTACGCACTGGAGTCGATGTAATCGACTTAATCCGTTTGTTTGTCCTTGTTTGTCCCCTCTGTGTTGAGCCCCTTGTGGGTAGTAAAGAAATAGGTATTTAAGTCCTATGTGGGAATTTGCAAAAATGATAAAGTTAAGAGACACAACTGAATAGTTCGTCACTCCTCCATTTCTGACATCTTTCGCTCAATCAGAAATTATTCCCTGACGTCTCTGCCTCGAGCCTTCACGGCTCATGAGATAGTTTATCCGGTTCTACAAGGCCTTTAAACTGAGAGTACAAAACTTTCCTCTTAACAAGACGCCAGTTCATCGTAGAGTGTTGAATGTACAGGAACAGTGTGAAATAGAGTGCCTTGCTCAAGGACAAAGCGCACTGCTCAGTCCGAGAATCGAACACGTGAGATAGTTTATCCGGTTCTACAAGCCTTTAAACTGAGAGTACAAAACTTTCCTCTTAACAAGACGCCAGTTCATCGTAGAGTGTTGAATGTACAGGAACAGTGTGAAATAGAGTGCCTTGCTCAAGGACAAAGCGCACTGCTCAGTCCGAGAATCGAACACGTGACCTAACTGCCGTGAGCCTAGCACCCAAAACCAGAGTCCCACGCTTTCAGTATTTACTGACGTATCATGAATATATCATTACGATTGTGGGAGAATCATTAAATGTAGAACAAAATGTTTTGCGTATTTGAATTATGACCCTACTGTTCTAAATTCAAATCTTGATGAAGTCGACTTCACATTTTGGCATTTGAACTCAGACCGTAAAGACCCGGAAAAAATGCTGCTAAGCTTTTGTCCGGTGTGCGAACGATTTTGCGGCTCGCCGACTTACTATGTACTTTAATAGTAGTAAAATTGTTTTTATGGGATAGGCTCGCGCTCGAGATCATAAATTTAATTAATTCTGATATTTTACTGGTCTTCTACCGTTTCAACCACTAAGCAATAAATTCTTACGTTAGCAAATACAGTCCGTAGCAGTAGTGTAGCTAGGGGTGGTCAGGCGGTTCGCCCCAGGCGACGCTTTTATTGGAGCAGCACTTTTAGGTGTGCTATATAAGCATGTATAGGTTTAGGCGCCCGAGGACGGAAAATTCAAGGGCTGTCCACGGCAAGACACACTCTAACTACGTCACTGCTCTGAAATCCCAGTCATATACTGGTTTTAAGTAAGGCAAATATAGTCAACCCATAAACTTAGGGGTCTTTGCCAGTGTAAGAATTAATTACTTAGAATAGTGATTGGTTGAAACGGTAGAGGACCAGTCAAGTATCAGACAACACGCTTCCTCTCAAATTTATGATCTCGAACCTATCCTATAAAACCACTTTTATTGCTTATAAAATGTATAAGACAGCGAGGTGGCAGAATCGGTAGTACCCCGGACAAAATGCTTAACGGCATTTTTTCTGCCAATGACGCCGAGATTGACTTTGCCTTTCATCCTCCCGCAGTCGATAAAATATATACTACCTGAGCACCTGGGATCGATATAGATATAACCTATTTACTCCCTCCTAAAATTGCAGTCTTTGTAACCAAATTTTAAATTGTTATTAAAGTACATAGTAAAAGTGATGGATTATCGGAGAAAGCGCCATTCATTATTTAGTTTCAGCTTCTAATGTTCTGAGTTCGAATCCCGCTTTGATGAGTGTGCGTGTATAAATTATGTATATATAATATGTGAATGTGGAGGCGCAATGGTCCAGTGGTTAGGGCAGCGGACTCGCGGCCGGAGGATAACAGTTCTGATTCCCAGACCGGGCGTTGTGTGTGTTTATTGAGCGAAAACACGTAAAAGCTCCACGAGACTTCAGCAGGGGGGGGTCGACCCCTGTCGTACTCCACTCTCTCTCCCTGTTTCTTGAGTAACGCTGCGATGGACTGGCGTCCCGTCCAGCTGGGGGGGGGGGATACATACACCACAGAAACCGGGAAACCGGGCCCATGAACCTGGCTAGGCTTGAAAAGGGCGACGAATTATATGTAAATAAGTAAACTGTTAATATAGCTACCTCGTTATTTCGTCCGTTTTTACGGCACCACCTTGAAGTATTCTAGTCGAACATATTGACCGCAGTACTTTTTTAAGTCTGGCACTTACTCTATCGGTCTCTTTTGTCGAACCGCTAAGATACTTGGACGCAAACACACCAATACCCGTTGTCAAGCGTTGGAGAGGGACAAACGTAGAGACAAAGATTATAACGGACATTTCAGTTTCCGTCTACCAAATCCACCCACAAAGCTTTGATCGACCCGAAAGTTTGGGAGAAGACACTTGTCCAAGGTGCCATACAGTGGGACCGAACCCAGAGCCATGTGGTTGGGAAGCGCCTGTCCAAAAATAAGTCTGGAGACCTCTATTTCCCTAAACTTTCTCCCACCAGAGCTACGCAAATGGCTGGTTATCTTATGTCATAGTATATTAGACAACCAACCAGCCAGTAACGTAGCTGGGAGGATGGAGCAGGTGGTCCGTCCCAGGCGGCACTTTTGGGTCTGCTGTGTAAGCCCGTATAGGGGCAGGGGAGGGCGGTAAAATCACGGTCTCTCTCTCTCTCTCACACACACTATGTCACTGCAACCAACAATATTGTCTCTATCACGACGCCATGTCCTTGGCAAAGAGACTTAACACTCAAATGGCCCAATCAGTCGTGATATAAGAAGTAGCATAACAAGTTACTGTACTAAGCACTGACAGCAATAGAACGGATCATTATTTACATTTATTGTAATTAATATGTGTCCTGGAAACTGAATGGAAGCCCGTCTTATATATATATTCAGCCGAAATTGCGAGGATAATCTGGTGCTTGACTGAGGAAAGGAAAATTCGAATGACCCGTCCTTGTTTTCTTTGTATCGTCTATCTGGATGTTTTGTTTCCCTTTTTGTATCACCTAGTTGTCCGGATGTTTTGCGTTCTTGTCCCATTTTGTATTTTATTATATATATATATATATATATATATATATATATATATATATATATATATATATATGCCTCAAGACATCTCCAGAACCTGGCGCATGCGTTCTTCACTGTGTGTCTGGGAGGATCTTCCAACACCTCCTTGATCTTGGCTACCAGCTCGGTCTTGGTGATGCAAGCAGAGCGGTTGATGTCTTTCTCAACCGCACCCCACTCATAGTAGTCTTAAGGATTACATTCAAGGGAATTTAGAAGCCAAAAATTGGGGCTAGTGAAGTAGAAATTCTCCGACTACTTCTGACTCAATCTGGAGTCATAGCAAAGTGCCGAATCCTGTTGCCACACATATGATCTTCCAGCAACAATTCTCTCCAATCAGGGTTTAGCAACAGCCTCCAGCAGCTTCACATAACCGTCTGAATTGAGCCTAAATCCCCGAGCAAAGGTGTGGGGCGATAAAATGTCACCCTCACTGGAGACACGCACAAAGACCATTACAGTTTGGGGGAACTTGACTTTCAAGATGACTATGTCACGTCATACAGTCTTTAGAGTATTCAGAGCTTTGAATAGTAGTCATGATACCGGACTTTCGATACCTGGCGCGAATCATTTCGAATATTCAGATGGCTTGTAGTCCTCCATGTCTGCTAATTTTTTCTCTACTACAACTTTAATTTTCATGCTTTCCAATGCCTGATAAAAGGGGATGTAAAAAAATCGTCAAATATAGTCCGAACTTCCTGTGTAGTTGTGTGTGTGTGTGTGTGTGTGGTGTGTGTGTGTGTGTGTGTGTGTGTGTGTGTGTGTGTGTGTGCGTGTGTGTGTGCGAGCTCCAGCGTTTATTTTTGTACCCTTCCTCCCGCCTCTTGAACGCCGATGTTGGTTTGTTTACGTCGCTGTAACTTAACGATTCGATAAAAGTTACAAAATAATTACTATGGTCGATTCGTTTGGCTAAAACCCTTCAATACAGTGCCCCAGCATGGCTGCAATCCAATGACTAACATTAATAGAAGATAAAAAATAAGAACAATATGTTTTAGGTCCTACTATATCTGTCCACAACAGAGATGTGTTTGTCACAACTAGATATGCTGATTAAATGCTCCATTTAATTAATAATTGTCAGTCACAGAACTACTGAAACAGGTGGTCAGGACTCTAAAAAATAACGATGAATAAGTATCTTCAGTGACATGATCATTGAAATCCTCATAAGAATGTTTGTTTATTCCTTAGTCCTATGATGTATTTAGTAGACCTCCTTTAACTTAAGTAGTAGTTCTAGTAATACCAAAATATTTTGTACTTGTTTCAACAATTCACAGTATCACAACATCTACCAGACCATCAGATGCTGTTATACGGCGCTGGTCACAATGTCTTGAGTGTGCCATTCTTTTCCATCTTGACCCAAATTGCTGGACTAAATCGTCGTCTCATCGTCGTGGAGACATTCCAAGAGGCCTTTTCCGATCTTATGGATACACTCGGCGACTACATGGGTTCAATTGTTGTCTGCAAACCTTTGGACATGTTCGGCCGAACGGAATTTATGATTTCGGTACTCTGAGATCACATTGTTCACTTCACTCCGTTTATGAATTACTTCATTTCGAATATGCTCTCTTAACGATGCTTCTAGCATGGATCTTTCCTTGGTCTTTTGCATCGTAGCCAATCGACGTTCCATCCTCTTCGTAGTACCCCAAGCTTCACTTGCGTATAAAATCTCAGGGAGAACGGTGCTATTGAAGAATCTGGCATGTAGGGCATTGTCTAGCTTTATGCCTTCCATCCTGCCCTTATTCTCTTTGAGATTTCAGCATCCATATCTCGGCGCATGTTCAGTGTGCCCTAAGCAGACGTACTCCTTTATTCTTTACCTCCTCGATTTCATCGTTTCCCACCGCTATTCGGCCTTGTTCTAAGTCTTCCAACTGCATATATTTTGTTTTCATGTGGTTTATTTTAAGTCTACCACTTCAGTACCTCATAGTGGTGCAACAGTGGCAATGGTTGTTCGGTAGATATGGCAGCGGGGCGTATGCTCTGACAGGTCCAACCAAGCTACAAAAGTGCCGGACTACTGACCCTACGGAAGGACTCTATCACTAAAACGAGTACGTTGTCTTTTCGCCAGAGATTGGAAGCTAGCTACACTGAAGAAGTAATGAATAGCCTGTCCGCCTGGCCAGCGGGGTGGCTTCATTTTAAAAACTAAAACAATGCGAGTCTTCAATTAGACAATTTGACTCAGTTCCCAATTAACGATATAAGATAAATTCTAACCCTTTGGGGTTGTTTTTTCGACTATGATATTTACAAAGTTAGAAAAGATAGCGAAAAGAAAGTCTTCCCCAACAGATTTTTATCATTTCAACCACATCACCTGTACCAATTTTCATAGATGGTGATCTTCGAACTTACATCTTCAGTAGAGTATAACAGCGAGCGAGCCCTTATCTTTGGTATTTAATGGTCAGGTTTTTTTCATAAAAATTTACATTAATCAAGTTGTGAAGAATTGCTCTTCCATATTTTGACCTTAAACTTCATCATTGAATGCCAGATTCTTGTAATGTTTCACATGCTCAACGCAGGTAAAGTATTGTTTTTCATTGCTTTTCATTGTTCGAAGTTCCAAGATATTTCATTCGAAAATTTTGTGAAATATATCCCATTTCTACACTTACGCATATATATTGCTTCGTACAAGAGATTAATTCACTATTTAAATCCAAGATACTTTCCTTGGTTACGACTGCATGGTATAAGGTTGACTAAATTTCTATAACAGAATGCAATTGAGTGTTCTATCGTGGTTAGGATTTTTTGTAATAAATATATACGACTAGCTGAATGACCCGACGTTGCCCGGGTTACTGCTGTTCTTATTCAGATCAGTAAACAAAAAATATGAAGATATATTTTCTCATAAAGTGTTATATTGTTTTACTCCAAATGAAAATAAAACTTATCACACATACACTCACGTACACACACACAGACATATATTTACGCACACCTCTTGGTAACACACACACTCTCTCTCTCTCTCTCTCTCTCTCTCTCTGGATATCTAACACTTTAATTGTATCTCTCTCTGTATAACGGCCTGTCTCCCTCTCTGTGTGTGTCTCTTTCTTTAGATTGTGTGTGTGTATGTGTGTGTGTGTGTGTGTGTGTGTGTGTGTGGTCACAAAAATGTATGTATACTCACACACACATTCATTCACTCTCACATACACTCACACACGTATGTATATGTATGTATAGATGTGTGTATGTGTTTAATTCTCTGAGGCCTAACGTACGTAACGAACGCGCAAACAATCACACTCAGCTTTATTTTAATCCCAAAATTTACATTCATTAGGATGCCAATTTTAAACTTAATAATAACCCTAACTCTAACTCTATCCCATGTTCCTCAATAATGATTCAAACCGTGATACTGAGTATTATCTCCTAACCCTATAACTAAGCCTAAAACAAAATCTAACCTTAAACCTAACCCGAAACCTAACAGGTACTCTAACACCAAACTTAATCTCCATAGAAGAAAACGCTGGCACTGAAGATAAATCTAACCCTGACATTAACCATAAGCATAAGTCTATCATAAACCATAGACCTAACGCTAACAATAAACGTAATGCAAACATTCCAAATAGCCCTAAACATAACGCAAACTATATAATTAAACTTATTCACTTGGTAGTTAACGATAAACTTTTGTATAATTGGAATATTAACGTTAAAACAAGCCTTCAGTCTCACTTAACACTAAAGCTAAATTTTATTCTAACCATTAACAAAAGTCGCATAAAACAGCATTGAATATATTATACATTCCTGTGAAGTTTGTTGAAATATTTAACACTTTTGAGTACACTCGGACATGTAAAGTCCTTTCACTTGGGGAATAGTCTTGTGAGAAAAAATATTCTTCGTAAACGATGTGCATAAAAACACATTGAACCGTGAATGACATCATTGCTCCGTATGACGCATTGTTTCTGTGTCTTTGTTGCGTCATCAGCACCAAATACCAAATCAGCGTTTCAGAGCCCGAAAGAATGATTCGTTTTTATATTAGAACACCAAACAAGTCGGACGTTGATGTGCATAAATCTTGATCAAGCTAGAATTTATTAACTAAAGTTTCACGAGGCTGCTTTGAATAAAATGTGAGTGTACTGTAAGATTTAACTCGTTTGAATACAAGCAGACGTAGGGAAAACTTGCGCTGTGGAAATAGTCTTGCGAGACAATACTCTGATTGGATCGTAGAGCGTTTCTGCGTTGCTGTGTACCATCAGCTACGACTACTACATATGAATCTCACCGCCCGAAAGGAATGATTCGTTCTTATATTAGAACACCAAACGGTATTTTCACTTATAATAATAAAGTTTGGTCAAGCAAGAATTAATTACAATTTGCACAAAACAGAATTGAAAAAAATATAGTTGTGTATATTTATATGTGAAACGTCCTAGTACATTCGAACGTGTGAAGTGCTTTCGCTTCGGAAATAGTCCCGAGAGAAATCATTCGTCTTAAACGAAAGCACAATCGAAAGCACAGTCAAAATATTCGCGTGTTGCGAACGTGTTAAATATGACTTTACACGAAGAATATTTATTCAACGTTGCTTCGTGCGACTTAATTAGCTGTAGCTTGACCAAGATTTACGTACATCAGCCATTGTAAAAGAACGACACCAATACATCGTAGAACACATGCGTTTCTGCGATGTTTCATGTCATCAGCTACGAATGCCAAATCTGCATTTCACAACCTGAAAAGAATTATTCGTTCTTTTACAATGGCTGATGTACGTAAATCTTGGTCAAGCTACAGCTAATTAAGTCGCACGAAGCAACGTTGAATAAATATTCTTCGTGTAAAGTCATATTTAACACGTTCGCAACACGCGAATATTTTGACTGTTTCCCCAGCGAAAGGCCTTTACACGCCTGAGTGTACTCGAGCGTGTTAAATATTATTTTACACGTAATATATTTAATCCTAACTCTAAACTTAACAATAATCCAACCCTAAAACACTAAACCGAAAACTAAACTTCAGCATAATTCTATACTAACAATTCTATACTAAACTAAGTCTGATCTAACTTTAATACAAACAACGACCCTAAAAGTAAATCTACACCTAATACTAGAATTAACGCTAACCGAAAAAAAAACCTAAACGTAACATTAATTATAAATCCAAGGCTAACCTATCACAAAAACTAACCTTAAAAATTACCCTGATCTTAAATCTAAACATAGATTCAATTGTAATGTCAACTTAACACCAACCTAAGGCATAACTTATCACGAATATCAACTCTTACTCTGCTTAGCTTTCTTCATGTTTTTCCTGCGGTAGTTTCACCAGCAATAGTTTAAAGGGAAATTAACGGTATTAATCTCACCAGTCTGAAAGAGCTTCAAGAGTCATAGTCTCCACCCTTTCTAGACTCAGCAAATAAAAGAATTGTAGAACCATAATTCTTACTCAAACAATTACACGCACACAATGTAACTCGTCTCTAAAACTTAAAATCTGGACGTAACCGTAAGAATAGCTTTAATCCAGCATTGGTCTTAAACATAAGATTAATATTAAAATGTACCATAAACATAAATCTAACCTTGAAGATTAAACTAAACTTAATATTAAGAATGCAGCTAAACGTAAGTGAAACTTAAGCGCTAAAAGTAGCGCTAGCATAAAGCATCAGACTAACCCTAAAAATAACGTTATCTTTAACCTAACAATAGGTCTAACTATAAAGCTAACCCTAACCAAACACACTAATGCTCAAAATAACAATAACAATAATCATCACATCTGACCCTAACACAAGCTTTGACTTTGCAACTAATGTAAATGTTAAAGCAAAGCTAACCTTAAACCTAACCCTAACCATAAAACTATACTTGAACCTAAAACTAACCATAAAATTTTAACCTAACCCTAATCTTGAACATAAACCTAATCCTAATGACCTTAATACTTCCTTAACGCATAACCAGCCAATAGCACTCATATTAACTCTCACCCTAAATTCCTAATTCTAATCTTAAATATTACACAAGAACAGAACCTGACATAATCCCGGACTTAAATATAAACATAACCTTAATAACTCTAATCCCAGCCTTTGCTTTAAGCATTAGACTAAGGCAACAATACTATAAATATGAACCTTATCCTTAAGATAAAACTAAACTTAGTACTAACAATACAGCTAACATTAATGCTAACAGTCTACCCTAAACTTAAGAATAAATCTAACCATAAAGTTACCCCAAATCCAAAGCACTAATCCCCAGAGCAACAATAACAATAATTACCACATCTAATCCATCTAATCCTAACACAGACTATGGCTATAAATCTAACGTAAATCCAAACACGAAAGCTAATCTTAAACCTAAACCTAATACTAACTTTAAACTTAAACTTTAACCGTAACACTAAGCATAAACCAAATGCTAACGTAATTCTTAAACCTAACCTTACTCTAAAAATATGACCCAAATCTAATGTTAAACAAACATATATCTGATGCTAACGCTAAAACTATCCATACTCTAGAGTGAACCCTAATTCTCAAATTATGTCTAACTCGAATGCTATCACTAACACAAACGCTTAAACTAAAATCGATGTACTCTTGAACTTAGTGCTAGCTCTAATTCAATAGTAACATTTATGCTACGTCTAACACAAACACTAAATGTAAACCTCACACTAAATGCTACACCAAATCATCAGCCCTGATGTTTATAACAGAAGGGAAAGAGGAGTGACCTGGGCTCAAAAATATGTTCAGGCATGAAGTTGTGCTCGGACAAAATCTACTTGTACTCCATACGCTAACTACTAGGTCATCTCGGAATCAAAAGTCACAAAACCATTGCATTAAGCATAAACGATAAAATTATCCTATCCCATGGTTAAACCTAATCCTGACACTAATCATTAATCTAATTCCAACATTAACGATAACACTTCTAACGATAAACAGAAGACCTCCCATAAATGTAAAGCTCGATATATCTATCCTTAACTTCAAAAACTTTAAGTGAAATAAACATCAGAGATGCTTTGTCCCGCGCACAAACTGCAGGAGCTACTCAGAAGTTTTACAAGCCCTTCTCAATCCATTGAATGCTGGAAACCTTCCGTTTAGTCTACAGCTATCTGAGTGTCGCAAACGCCTTACCCCTTAGCTTGTACGTTTCGCCTGAGTGGGGTAGCAAGAACTGAACTAGTCTTCACCTACAGAAGGGTTCCATTTGTGGTCTCTTATCAATCATAGCCACCTTGAGCTAGTTTCAATTGCCGGTCTATCTCCCTGGTGGCTTCCTCCTGCAGAAAATAGCGCACAGATCCAGCAGGAAAGCTGCGGCAGCCGATTTCAAGGAGGCGGGGATGAGCCTGCATGTCATCCCTTGACAAGGACTTCGTGGGAAAAATCGAATCTATTCCTCCAAGGCAAAGTGAGTTCGACCACAATGATTGTTTTTGTACTCCTGAAAAGCAGAAAAATATCTGGTCGGAGTCGTGTTATAACCAACTCTTCTGGTAAGACAAGTCTTCCCTTCAGGTCCACTTGCATTTTCCAGTCTGAGGTTGAACGTAAAATAGAAAACAGGTCTCCTGCTAATGCTTTCGCCTTGGAGGCTTTGTCGCCTTCCTTTAGGAATTTGATTCGCTCTGGTGGTGGTGGTTGGTGTTTATTATTCTTCATCCTTTACAGATCGGTCCACTTGGAGATTTCTTCAAGGACCTTATCACGTCTCCACTTGTATCGGCCTTCTCCCACTGTCCTAGGGCTCCTGGTCAAAATGTGGTTCAGGATGCAAAGAGTTGCTCCGTACTGCTTGCAGGATGGGTAATTTTCTTTGACCCATATTTTAAGTTTATTTGAGATTCGCAAAATCTCATTGACAGCACGAAGGAAGAAGGACAATCTTCCCTGGTCAATGCTCCAGAGTTCTTTCCAGGACACTGGGCGCTCGAGGGCCTGCTATCACTGTAGCCATCGATCCTGGTAGGTAAGATTTACTGCCTTCTGCTCAGCGATCCTCCTCTGTCGAATCATGGATCCTTTGAACTATGAGCTCTCTCTTGCTCCTAGTATTGGTGTTTTTTTACTTGTTAATGCCTAGCACTAATCAGAAACCTAAATCTTAAACTTAATTCTAGCCATGATTATTAATTAACACAAACCCTAACAGTAAAAGTAATCCTAATCTTAACCCAATCACCAACACTAACCCTTACTTTAATTGTAACTAACTCTCTCGCTAACGCTAAAATAAATATTAACCACGCAAAGAAAACTAATAATAAATCTAACGTTTAATTTATCTTGAGTCCAAAACTTAAGTCTAACCCAACTATCACCCAAAGACAAAATGTAAAACTAACGCTCATTTATGCAAAAACTAAATGTAGCGCTAAGATCAAGGCTAAATTTAGCGCTAGCACTAATGCAAATATAAGGCTTAGTTCAAACAAACACTCAATTTAATGCTAAAGCTAACACTAACAATAACCTGAAATATGAAATAGCACTAAAATGAAACTAACCCTAAATTTCATAACATTAACTTACCCTAAAATATAAATCCTAATTTTAATGCTAACATAGCACTAACCCTAACATTAAACGAATGCTAAATATAATGAATACCTTAATTTTTTCCCCAAACTTAACGATATACATATAAGCTAAAATCTAAACCCATTCAGAGCCCTTACCTTAAACTTAACACAATAAATCTAACAATAACATGACCTCTAACCATGAACCCTAAACCCTAACACATACTCTAATCATAACACTAGCCCAAAAGCTAATTTTAAACCTAACCCTAAGCTTAAAGTTAATGTTTAATCTTTAATATAAACTGCGTGTTAATAGAAACTCTAAAACTAAATCTATCCCTAAACCTAAGCTTAAATCTAACTTTAAAAATACTTAAGCCTAATACTAAATTTAACACTAACACCAACTATAAACATCAATATAATGCGAACTCTAAATCTATGGATAACATAAATCCTAACAAATCTATTTTCTGTAATCCTGATTCTAACTCTAATACTATTCTACTCTAACTGTATTGCGCTTACCTAACAATAACACTAACTCTAAAAGTAACGCAAACACAGAACTTAATTCTAACCCTTAACCTAAAAGTAAATCTAAACATAATCATAAACTTAGTTATAACGACCGGGAGGTGGACGCGCTACCGCAACGAGAAACGGCGACGCCTGACGACGTCTGCCTCGTGGCTCCCGCGCGCACCGACCCGCGCGACGACGCGCAGGCGTGAAACCGGACGACACGCGGGCGAAGACAGGGCAGGGCGGCCGACGCGGCGGCGATGCGCGCAGAGCTCCGCGGCCCGACTGCGCACGCACCGGCGAATAGGTCCGGGAGTGCGAACGGATGACTGAAGCGGACACGCGAGAAGCGCGCCCGCGACGGCGCCGTCGCCCCGAACGTACTGGGGCACGTTTTCGAGACCCGAATTCCGACTACGAGCTTTTCAAACGCAACAATTTTAATATACGCTACCGGAGCTGGAATTATCGCGGCTGCTTGCACGATCTCTAAACTTACCCTTCACAAACTTAAACCTAAAATTAATGTCAGCACTCAAAATAGCTTTAGCAATAACAAAAACCTAAACATAACACTAAATATAAACCAAACCCTAAAATTTAACACTCATCTAACAATAAGCACTAAACCTCCACCTAATCGTATCTCAAACCTTAATCTGAACCATAACTATAAAACTAACCGAAATCCTGACGGTAAACCTGATCTTAATCCTAATACTCACCATAACCCAACAATAGCAATAACTATCACGCTAAATTAACTTATTAGCCCTAATCCTAATACTGATTCTAAAGCTAAACTATAACACAAACTCTAAACCTAATACTGTTCTTAACTATAATACTTCACCATCGCTAATACAAGCGTTAGCCTTTAAATGAAACGTAACTCTAATAATAAACTTAATGCTAAACCTTACGTAAGCCGAACTAAACCTAACTCTAATCATGACCCAAATACGAGCATTGAACCAAACATTAACACTAGTAGAAAACCTATCATTAAAATTAATCCTGATCACGACCCAAAATGTAAATATGAGGTTAACCTTAAAGCAAAAATAAACGCGAACCGTAACCCGGGTATGAACTATAACTCTGAAGACGAACGAAATTCCGCTAGCAATTCAGTCAGCCTAATATCAAGATTATCACTAAGGCAACGAGCTACAGAACCGTTAGCACGCCGGGAAAAATGCTTAGCGTCATTTCTAATACTAAACTAACTCTAAAATTAATCCTAACCAAAACACTAAAACTAATTTAGCTCTATCCCCGAAACTCTCCCTTGCATTAAAACTAACCCTAGTAGTAACCTTTAACACAGATACACCATTAACCCTGACATAGCTCTAAACTTAAAACTAAAATTTTAAAAAATGAAAACTAACCCCAATATAAAGCTTAAAGCTAACGATAATCATGACGCAAATCCTAACTCTAACCTCAAACATGGCGCTGTCTCTAAATTTACTCAAATAATAAACAACACTACAATTTAACCTAATCCTGACCCTAACTTTCACGCTAGTTATTGGGTTGTCAGATAAAAATGTTCGTTTTTGTTGGGGGGGGGGGTCTTCATTTTAATCCTTATTTTTCAACAATTTTAACAAATCAGTCAATTGTTATACTCTCCTTCATTGTTCCTGATTTTTTGTAGCTCAGGGGTCGGGGAACTTTTTAACCAATTACCCCTGATTTGAAAAAAAGAAAATCATAGGTTCAAAGGGTTTATTGAATCTATTTATACGAATCTATTTACATGTCCAATACATTGGACCGATTCAGTATTGCCAGAAGAAAAACTTCTGTCGTAACAAGGAACACGTTTTTTATATAATTTTATTGATGTCTAATGAGTCCTCATTACCCACCAAGAATTTCATTTTTACCCACACCTGGAATAATTTACCGCGGTTGACAGACCCCTGCGCTAGCTTGTCAACTCCTTGACAGTAGAAATCACAGGGTCTGACCTCGGAAAATTACATCAAGCCACGTTTTCAGCTTCACGTTGATGTTAAACGAAACGCTTCGCAATCTGCTGCAGAGCGACTGAAAAAGGTAATAATCTGAAGGTGCTGTATCAGGAGAATACGATGGGTGTGGTAGAATTTCCCAACAGAACTCTTGAATAACATTTTGCTGAAATTAGTGACATGGAGCGAGCGTTGCCGTATTGAAGAAGCACACCGTGTCACCGGTTGGGTCATTTGGACATTACCCATTGAATGAAAATGACGGACGACAGTATGAGAGCATCCCATCAGCTGGGTCAATTCCTTAATGGATAAACTCGATCAATCGATCCTCATTGAACTGAACAGGTTCGGCTAAGGTGCAGAGAGGCTGTAAGGTCTAGTTTCTCCAACTTGAATCATAAGAACTATCTCTGTACAGTACTTTCAGTAGTAGTGCCTTCTCTGTACACAGTACAGATGACTTGAATGGCTTTTGGTAGCTTTGGAACTGTGATTATAATCAAAGAGAAGCACGTGTCGAAAGTTTGTTTGTTTGTTTTTTTTTTACTTGGCACTCTATCTGAAAAGAGGTAAAATTTATTCACATTTAAAAAATGATAAGCAAAAGTTGCCAAGGTAGAACAAAGCTACAGAAAAAAAAACATGAAACACTACGATAAAAATATTTATCATATTAATTCAAGTAACTTTGGAAAGAAACGAGCGAATTTATTTGACAACCCAATAACTAAACCCTAACACTGACAATAAACCTAAAATTAACGCTAACACGAAACCGAAGCTTAGGTCTAACACATAAAGACTAAACCTAAACTTAAATCAATCATTTAGGCAAGTATTAAAATATATCGATAAAATTAACACTAGGACCAATTGCTAGAGGTAATTAGTACCAAACAATATGAGAGGATAATCTCAAGAATCAAGAATTATTCGAGAAGACAAGATGGTTGTTGTGGTTACATGTTTCTACCTCCATAGGTATCATCAACACAGCAACTTCTCTACATTATCTTCACTAGATCACACTTAGACATATACTAAAATAGAATATATTCATTTATGACCTTAGGTCATTTGCATAAATGAAACGAAAATGAGCAATGAGAAATGCCTTAGAGTGGCCAGTAACAGGTCTTTGAACAACAAAGACGAATAAGAGTATATCACACGCAGGCGCACGCACACACACACACACACACACATACACACATACATACATACATACATACATACATACATACATACATACATCCATACATACATACATACATACATACATACATACATACATACATACATACATGCATGCATACATACAAAACTTTATTGAGGGGATATGACAAATAAGATCGATAAACAAAAATTGTTGCGGAAGAATAGAACTACAAATAAACAAGCATAAAACACTGATAAAAAGTATTTTCCGTATTAATTCCTATTCTTTTCTACTCTTATAGCATGAGCAGAAAACCTCTCTAATCAATATTATAAGAGCCGTGTCTCTCTGTCCGTCCGTCCGTCACACGCTCAGATTCTCGGAATCAGATGATTTTCAAGTAATTTATTTAGAGAAAAGAAATTTTTAAAAAACAGTGAATTTATTTATTTATTTATTTATTTATTTATTTCGTTTAATTCACATATGCAGCGTAAGGAAAAATAAAGTTTGTTTATTCTTTTTTCATTTTTATTTTGTCAAAGTTCATTTTTCACTCACACGCCACCGAAAAAAGATGGCCATGAATATTTTACTGACAAATATAACAAAAGACAAAGTGTTTCATGATGAACAGAGAAGGAAAAAGCTGGGGAAACGGGAAGAAGAAAAAGAAAGGTAATGTTAAACACAGAACCTTGACTAAGGAACATTGTATATAAAGAAGTCGTTTAATTAAATGTAAATATTGCACAATGTATATACATTGAGTTTGCAGGATATGTAATATAATATTTCTAAAATATTTTTTAGTGAATATAAAAAGATCATTTATTAAAACTTCGTTAAGAAAGACGACCTAAATTTAAATAATTTATCAATTTCAGAAAATGCTAATAATAAATAACAAACATTTCTGAAAATTAAAAAAAGGGGCAAAAAGTTAGTAACTTTGTAATTTTTTCAAAGACTTTTTGTTTTTAGCTAAATACATTTTACATGAAAGACAGTATTTTAAATGGATAGAGAATTTTGTTTTGAAATTTTATAATTTTGCTGTTAGCAATGTGACGGGTGTCGAGCTAGTATATATTATAATGGCTAAAGAAATTGCATAATGTTCATTTCACACCCAGAGCATTAGGAGAGAAAGAAAAATTAAGCAGCGGCGACTGGGGTATGCCAATTAGATCAGGGATTGGGATTTATCGCAGGGAGGGCTCTCTCTCTCTCTCTCTCTCTCTCTCTCTCTCTTCTCTCTCTCTCTCTCTCTCTCTCTCTCTCCAACAATGATCGTAATAACGAAAGAATAACTTGGTAGAGTTCATTAAGCCCATCACAAAGGATTTAATAGCCCAGTCTCTTGAATGAAACATGCTTGCTTCTCCTCTTTCTTTCTCTCTCTTTGTCTCTCTCTCTCCCTCCCTCTCTCTATTAACTTTTTCCTTCCAACATAATTACCGGAAATTTGTATTTTTTTTTCCGTGAGATATTTTTTATTCCACACCATTAGGTAGTTTTTAACCACATAAGCGACATCAGATGATTTGGAAAATATTGACCATAAAAATTGACCATAAATCATTCCAAACCCAACACAAAATAAAACAATCTCTCACTCTTTCTCTCTCAGTTCTTTTGCTGTCTTCCTCTCCCTCTCTCCCTCCCCTCCTGCTCGCTCTCTCTCACACACACAAACACACACGCAAACACACACACATACATGCACGCACACAAACCACACCATTTGTCGACCAAAATGTCTTTCCAATCGACTGACTAACAGAAAAAAAAATGGAAATGAGCTAAATCAATCAATCACTTATCAAAATCTTTATTAGCGACATCAGTTACTAACTGCAAATGTCCGAGAGAGAAAATCTGGAAGAAAAAAAATCATTCTTTTTGAACTTTTTTCCTCTGAGACTTTGAAATGGTCAATCAAGTCAGTCCAGTGGTTTCTTTTTCTTTTTTCTTTTGCTTTTCCTTTTCTTTTCTCTTTTTGTCTTTTTTTTTTTTTTTTGATTGGCTGACCACTTTGATTTTTTTTTATGTTCCTAGTGAGCTCAGAACGTGGACTGGTTTCAATTTCTGGGAGAAGATAAAATTATCGTCAGTTATTAATAAACGTAAACACAGCTGGATGCTCCCAGGAAAAATCATAATAAACGTCACACAAATTCATTTCTCTTCCTCCGTAATATTGTAATTCTGTAATTCTCTGATTAAGATGTTCATTTATTGCTGTTGTTTTTCATATTAATTCTTTTCTTTTTTTTAGTTTTCTGGCATATAGCATTAAAAATGAATGAATGCAACGTTGAGAGCTGAAATTTTATAAAATTGTCGATTAAGTGTCAGATGATTTTTATTTTATTTTTTTTTGTCTTTCACCCCGCCAGAACTCATTAAGTGGGACTGCATACAAAGGACAAGAAACCATATATTTGTTCACATCCATTGTAGTTTTTTTATGGTGGAGGCGCAATGGCCCAGTGGTTAGGGCAGCGGACTCGCGGTCGTAGGATCGCGGTTTCGATTCCCAGACCGGGCGTTGTGAGTGTTTATTGAGCGAAAACACCTAAAGCCCCACGAGGCTCCGGCAGGGATGGTTGTGATCCCTGCTGTACTCTTTCACCACAACTTTCTCTCACTCTTACTTCCTGTTTGTTGTGTACCTGTTTCAAAGGGCCGGCCTTGTCACTCTCTGTGTCACGCTGAATATCCCCGAGAACTGCGTTAAGGGTACACGTGTCTGTGGAGTGCTCAGCCACTTACACGTTAATTTCACGAGCAGGCTGTTCCGTTGATCGGATCAACCGGAACCCTCGTCGTCGTAACCGACGGAGTGCTTCCAGTTTTCTTAGGGCAAGGCGGTGGAGTTTACAGAAACAGTGTAGCACTGGATTAATTTAGTCTCGTTTTCTTTCTATTCTGAGTTCAAATCCCACTGGGTTTCTTCAAGTTTATCTCTATTCAACCTGAGGTCAAAAGATGTAATACGCCACCAAATGATATTCTGATTGCAAGCGTCGCAGGGGAGTCAAGACAACGAGCTTCTTTCATCAGAACTCATGTGAAAAACTAGGTTTCCAGGTAAGTGACATTTTATGAACATGTGTGTATGTGCGTATGTGCGTGTGTGTGTATTCATTTTTTGTTTGTTTTTTTTAATAAAACTGTGGATTAGTTGAATCATTCGAGGGTCGGACAAAAGGATTTGCGCTATCCACATTTTTACGCTCTAAATTCAAATCGGGCTGCGGTCGATTTTGCTTACCCTGAGGCTGTTTCTTTTCCCCAAAATTTTATATCTTGTACCTCCTAAGTACCATAACTACAAAGAGAGAAGAGTAAAAATTACAATAATAATTCGATTATCTTCGTCATCGTTAAAACCTTTCCTGCAAAATGGTAATGTATGCATATATATCATCAGCATAGTTTAACGTCCACTTTTCCCATGGATTGAACGGAGTTCATTAAGGAAGATTTTTCTACGGCCGGATGCCCTTCCTGTCACTATCCCTCACTAGTTTCCAAGCAAAATATTTCCCCATGGTCAGACATGTTTCCACAATATTTAAAATGAACGACACTGATTGTATAACCAAGATAAGGAAACGCAGACGTACACACACGCATACATACATATACGTACATGCATACGTGTGTGTGTAGGAGAGGCTATATGTGTATGTGTCAGTCCTTGATACTTAAAATCGAGTGCATACTCGATGTCAGTCAGACGATACAACTAGCAATAACCAACTAGCAATAATCACGCCTAGGATTTACCTCATTGGCCATGCTACCGCCTCTGCACAAAGCTACACTCGTCTTTTGTCATAAGACCATTCTTAACTAAAATTATTTTATAGGAATATTGAATCGACTACCACAGCCTTATATTTCACGGATACTTTTTGTCATTGGCCTGGGTTTAAACGTAGATCATAAAGAGCCGTACAGCAAGTGTTTTATCCGACGCTCTAACGATTTTTCCAATTCACCGATTGATAATTACAACTCATATCTCATAACTTGTCATCTTTATTGTAAGAATCAATAAAGACCTTACTCAGTCACTAGATTATTTAGCGTAAGCGCTTGAAACAATAAATATGAGAACTCAATACTGAATATTAAGTGTTATATATATCATATTGGAAGTCGACAATTTTGCAAATCGTAAATCAGATCTTCGGGCGCTAAAATCAACCAGATGAGAAATGTGGAACTCGGAGTAACGATCAGTTACTGTAAAAATACTCCAAAAATACTCGGACACTCCAAGCCGTGTATTGAGTGGTCATTCTTCGAGAATTAACCTTTCTAGGAACAACCTTTAGTATTACGTATACATACATACATACATACATACATACATACATACATACATACATACATACATACATACATACATACATGCAACAAAATGCCTTATTGTTGATGTTGAAATTCCAGTGAAGGAGCTTTGGATCTAGGTTAGAAACCGGTTCTTTCTCTATTGGCAAGAAATCTTGAAATAAACTGAATAATGACATACATACATATAAACACACACACTTAAATGAATGAAATTACATTTGTGAGATTGTTGTTGGCATCCTTTTTGTCTCGGGAGACAATGGAGTTGCGCATAAAGTAGTCTAGTCCGGCTTTTACATTTGTGAGATATCATACTGATTACTCTCCTCGCTTTCTTTTTCTATCTCTCCTTTCTCTCTCTCTCTCCACACACGTGTGTATGTATGTATGTATGTATGTATGTATGTATGTATGTATTTATGTATGTATGTATGTATGTATGTATGTATGTATGTATGTATGTATGTGTGTGTGTGTGTGTATGAATGAATGTATGCATAGATAGATAGATAGATAGATAGATAGACAGATAAATAGATAGATAGATAGACAGATAAATAGATAGATCCACGTGTGTGTGTGTGTGCGTGCGTGCGTGTGTGTGTGTGCGTGTGTGTGTGTGTGTGTGTGCGCGCGCGCGCGTGCGTGCGTAATTTTTCCACATCGTTTCACCTTTCAGTCTGACAGGGTCTTAAAAAACGAAACTTTTATTTCGCTTTTCTTTTCCTTGCACCAGTGATCAATCTCCTGTGAGATGGTGGTAGCAGTAGTGGTAGAGATCGTGAATACAAAAGTGGCGACGGTGGCAATGGCGTACATAAATAAAAGTCGGGAAGAGAAAAATTATGAGCAGATGGCAACAAGACGGACATTTGCAATTTCCATTTTATATGTTTTATAGATTTGTTTTTATTTTCTTCCTTTTCTCTTTCACTCTATTACCTCTGTTTTTTCTTTCCCCCCCCCTCTCTCTCTCTCTCTCTCGCCTCAATTCATTCAATGTTTTGTTGTTTCTGGTAGTTTGGGTTCTTGCTTCTTGCAGCTCTATTATCCACGCGTGTGCGATAAAGAATAAATAGATGGCGGGAGTAAAGAGGGAAGTGGGGAAAGGGATGAAGGGAAGGTAATGAGTGGGGAGTCTTTATTCATTATCCTTTATATTTTGTTTCAGTCAATGGACAGCGGCCATGCTGGGGCACCACCGCCTTGAAGGGTCTTAGTCGAACAGATCGACTCCAGTACTTTTTTTGAGTCTGGTATTTATTCAATCAGTCCTTTTTTGCCGAACCGCTAGGTTACGGGTACCTAAACAAACCAGCACTGGTTACAAAGCAGTGGTTAAGGACAAACACTAAGACACTTACGCGCGCGCGCACATTACAGATTTCCACACAGTTTCCGGCTACCAGATTCACTCACAAGGTATTGGTTGACCCAGGGCTATAGTAGAAGACACTTGCCTACGGTGCCATGCGGTGGGACTGAACCCGAAACCATGTAGTTGTAAAGCGACCTTCTTAACCAAACCGCCATACCATACCTGCGCCTATATCATGGCAACAAGACGGACATTTGCAATTTCCCATTTTATATGTTTTATAGATTTGTTTTTATTTTCTTCCTTTCTCTTTCACTCTATTACCTCTGTTTTTTCTTCCCCCCCCTCTCTCTCTCCTCTCTCGCCTCATTCATTCAATGTTTTGTTGTTTCTGGTAGTTTGGGTCTTGCTTCTTGCAGCTCTATTATCCACGCGTGTGCGATAAAGAATAAATAGAGCGGGAGTAAAGAGGGAAGTGGGGAAGGGATGAAGGGAAGGTAATGAGTGGGAGAGTCTTTATTCATTATCCTTTATATTTTGTTTCAGTCAATGGACAAGCGGCCATGCTTAAAAATTCCACCAAAAAATCACTTCTAGTGATATTTTAATGGCTTTTGCGGGGTTAACTGAGAACATGTAAAGTGTGCACGACCACCCTTGGACGGTTTTAAAATGACCATAGAAAGTGCGGAGCCCTCTAACTGAAAAATGTGGATTTGATAAAGGACACAACGCAGACATTTTTGCCGTTTATATATAGAGAGATTAGTGGGTAAAGACCCCCTTCGATCATGAATGACCATGGGATTGCACCTAGAAAGTTACCCTCCAAGGCACACGTCCGGGCAAGGCTGTTTATGGAAGACCAGCAGTCGCCCATGCATACCAGCCTCCTCTCTCCACACCACTGATGTTATCCAGACAATGGCCGATACAGATTTGGCACAAGTGACGTCGCAACTCATTTCTACAATTGAGTGAACTGGAGCAACGTGAAATAAAGTGTCTTTTTCAAAAACACAATAAACAGCCCGGTCCGGGAATCGAACGCGCTACCCCAGGATTGTGAGCCTGGTGCTCTAGCAACTGAGCCATGTGCTCCCAGAATATTCTGAAACACCCCCAGGCACTAAAGCTTGGCGACGGGGCTTGGCAAAGTAGAGAGAGAGAGGGAGAGATAGGAGGAGAGAGAGAGAGAGAGAAAAGAGAGAGAGGGAGAGAGAAGGAGAGAGAGAGAAAGAGATGAAGTGACTTGCACATTGGAGCAAAATGTAAACGACCAACAAAAATGATAAACAGATCCATAGACAACCAAACGAAAAAGTTTTTAAAAACACAGACTAAGAAATTAGTGACGGTCTATCAGCTTTGGCTAAAACTATATAGTGGAGTGTGTAAGTTTGGCTAAACTCGTATGTTGTGTGAAGAAAATGTCAGTGCTATCTTGCGCTTCAGTTGAAGAGTTAATTTTCCTCTCTCTTTGATGAAGATTCATTCTCGAAACGTCACGAGGTTTCCATAACTGAGGCTACAGCACTGACCACCACCCCTGAACGGAATGCTGGCCCGTCAAAGGGTTAACTTGCCAGCAGCTTGCTGGAACTCATTTACAGCTGAGCAACTTGAAATGAAGTGTTCTGCCCAACAATAACAACGCACCGCCCAGTCTAGGAGTTGAAAGCATGGGCCACGTGCCTATACACACATAGATATCACAATCCAAAATCAACCCATAGATAGATAGATAGACAGACAGACAGACAGACAGACAGACAGACAGACAGACAGGCAGACAGGCAAGCAGGCAGGCAAGCAGGCAGCAGACAGACAGACAGACAGACAGACAGACAGACAGACAGACAGACAGACAGACAGACAGGCATGTGTATGAGGACAGGTGGGTGATTGGTTAAAAAGTTCGCTTCACAGCCATGAGGTTTCGGATTAGATCTCAGTGCGTGCCATCTTATGGAAATGTTATTTTCCCATAGCTTCAAAGGCGGCGACCCGACAGAATCACTATCACGCCGGACAAAACGCTTAGCAGCATTTCACCCGCCTTTACATTCTGAGTTCAAATTTCACCTAGCTTGACTTTGCCTTTCATCCTTTCGAGATCGACAAAAGTAAGTACCAGTCAAGTACTTGGGTCGATGCAATCGATTAGCCCCTCCCTTATCCCAGAATTTCTGATCTTGTGCCTACAGTAGACAGGATTTCCCATAGGTTCGAATTGACCCATACCTTGAAAGTAAAACTAGGTAGACGGAAACTATGTAGAAGCTCGTTGGAAGGATTGTACATGTAATTCAAAGGTCCGACCGTATTATTCTGTATCACACTGATTTGGCCTCTGAACTGGTGCAATGAACAAAACGATCGTTTAGATCTGTTATTCTCAACCATCTTTTACCGATAGACACCTTTAATTCCTATTTTACTCCGATGGACACCCATGCTTTAAAAAATCAATTATATTTTTATTATATAGTATTAGGGGTGCTATATAAAAAAAAAACAATACAATATTTTGTATATTGCAGAAGTATAACCACTTTTTAAAATTTATTTATGCGCCCTTTTCAAGCCTAGCCAGGCTCATGGCCCCGGTTTCCCGGTTTCTGTGGCATATGTGTTCCCCCCCCCCAGCTGGACGAGACGCCAGTCCATCGCAGCGTTACTCAAGAAACAGGAAGAGAGAGTGAGAGAAAATTGGGGCGAAAGAGTACAACAGGGGTCGCCACCACCCCCTACTGGAGCCTCGTGGAGCTTTAGATGTTTTCGCTCAATAAACACACACAACGTCCGATCTAGGAATCGAAACCGCGATCCTCCGACCGCGAGTCCGCTGCCCTAACCACTGGGCCATTGCGACTCCATAACCAATTTATTACACATAAATTTTAACAAGGGTCGCGTGAACCCTGGTTGAGAACCAATGATTTAGATAGCGATAGATGCGTGGTTCGGCTCTCGTGGGTGGTTTAGTTTCAGTGCGTATTTTTTTTTCCATTGTCGATATATATTTTTGTAGTGTTTAATTTGATTTAATGTTTATTTATAATCTAAAATATTAACTGTTTACCTTATCGTTTACTGCATAAAAGGTGCCCTCTAGAAGTGTTGAAACTTCTTCAAGAAAGGCATTGATTTATTTATAAGTTGTACAAAACTCTAATCTTCTTCAAAGTAACATCCTCTGACTTTCCACTTCGTGAAGACCTCATGGAAGTCCTCCAAAGGTAAGATGTCGCCAAAATCCTTATCGCAGCCTACTTCATTTTTCTCAATGTATTCAAAAAGAATGCCCCTGCGGTTCTCCTTCAGTTAGAGGAACAGTTAAAAATCACAGGACGCAAGGTCTGGACTATAAGGAGAGTGAGGGACAGTTTTGATACCTATTTCTGTCAGTCAAGTATTTCTGTCAGCCAATATGTCCGATAAGTTCACCGTCATCAATTCACCTTTTTTCTTTCTTTTTGTTTTTCATTAAAATAGTTTTTAACTATTAATGGTGAAATACTATGGATATATATTCTTTTTTCTTTTTTTTTTCTCTTTTACTTGTTTCAGTCATTTGACTGCGGCCATGCTGGAGCACCGCCTTTAGTCGAGCAAATCGATCCCAGGACTTATTCTTTGTAAGCCTAGTACTTGTTCTATCGGTCTCTTTTGCCGAACCGCTAAGTTACGGGGACGCAAACACACCAGCATCAGTTGTCAAGCGATGTTGTGGGGACAAACGCAGACACACAAACACACACACACACACACGTACACACATATACTACATATATATATATATATATATATATATATATATATGGTGGCTTCCCCCTCGTTATCGAATATGGCTATTGCACGAAGCTTAATCAATGTTGTTATGGTGCAATGCCTGTGCAAGAAGATTTTTTTTAAAGTGAGGAAAGGCTGTGCACTGAGACAATCCCACTCACTAAGCAATAGCAGCCATAATCCGAAAAGAAGAACAAGTCAACATCATCGGTAACCACTAAGCCGCAGGTTTTATGTCAGAGTTATCCCAGTTACCTGAGTTACCTTCTCCTAGAAGGATGCCCTAACAAAGGCTAGGAGTCCTTCACTCCCAATGGTTTAACCGCGCGATCGGGTATTCAGTCCGATTATTTCTATGTCCCCGCGCATGATACAGCCTTAAGACATTTATTGGATGGCCGTTGACTCTCAAGAGTTCCTCCGCCCTTTGACGGGTTTTGTTTTTCATCCCGCATGGTGACCAATAAACACCATCCTCACCAAGCAAGCATGGTGGGGTTGCCGGTTTGGTCGCCGACGACCCGACCATAAAACAAGTTGTACTGGGTTACATGTTACCAGTAGCACTCGAAAGTGACCCGACATAATATACATATATATGTGTGTGTGTGGTAAATAGCTTGCTTACCAACCACATGGTTCCGGGGTTCAGTCCCACTGCGTGACACCTTGGGCAAGTGTCTTCTACTATAGCCTCGGGCCGACCAAAGTCTTGTGAGTGAATTTGGTAGACGGAAACTGAAAGAATCCCGTATATATACATATATATATATATATACATATATATGATGGGCTTCTTTCAGTTTCCGTCTACCAAATCCACTCACAAGGCTTTGGTCGGCCCGAGGCTATAGTAGAAGACACTTGCCCAAGGTGTCACGCAGTGGGACTGAACCCCGGAACCATGTGGTTGGTAAGCAAGCTACTTACCACACAGCCTGCACGGTAAATTGATGGCTGCAAGCTTTCCCTGCGGTGAATTGATGGCGGTGAACTTAACCTGTAATCGGTTACCAGGATGGAATGTGGGCTGGTGCATTTTCTAGGAGCTGGTGCCGCTAACTCGAGTGTAAGAGTTCTGGTCTTTTACAACGAAATCCCTTCCTAAAGGGTTTTAGTTAAATGAGTCACTCTAAATATTTATTCTTTTGAAGCCTGGAACTTATTCTATCGATTCTTTTGCTGAACCGCTAAGTTACAGATATGTTAACAAACCAACACTGGTTAAGAAGCGGTGATGGGAAACAAACACAAAGACACACAGGTGTATGTACATACAGGGTGTCCAGGCTAAATTTGACAATCTGCATAAAAGGAAAAATAAAACGAAATATCCCACCCAAAAATAACAGTTTACTCAATTTGCCGGCCACATATTCCAACACAGTCTGACGGCAGCTTCGGAACATGGCACATCGCTGTGTCCCTGGGAAGATCTTCGAATTCCTCTTTGATCTTGGCCACCAGCTCGGCCTTGGTGTTTCAAGCAGAGCAGTTGGTCTTTCTCAACCGCGCCCTACACATAGTAATCCAAGGGATAATAATTGGAGGGATTGGGAAGTCAGAAATTTAAGCTGGTGAAGTTGTAGAAATTCTCCAACAACCATTTCTGACTCTTTTTCGAGGGTATGGTAAGAGGCCTTTCAGCAGTAACCCTCTCCAGTTAAGGTTTGAATCACGGTCTCAGCAGCTTCACATAGTCATCTGAATTGAGCTTAGGCCCTGTTCCAAGATGTGGGTGGTTTGATGTCACACTCACTGAAGACATACCCAAAGACTATCACATTTTGGGGAACTTAGTTTACATGATGCCCATGTCAGGTCTTACAGCCTTTACAGTGTTCACAGATCATTGAGCAACATGATACAGGAAACCCTTTTCTAATATTCAGACGGCATCCAGTCCTCCCTGTCAGCTAACTTTTTCTCAACATCTTTAATCTTTATGCACTCCAATGCTGTTTAGTGTTCACCAATACATCAAGCTGATTCTTAAAACAAAAAAGACAAAAGTCATCAAATTCATCCTGAACATTCATCCATCCATACACACACACACACACACACACACACACACACACACACACACATACACACACGATAGGCTCCTTTAAGTTTACGTGTACCAAATCCACTCACACTGGTTTGGTCGGCCCGGCGTTGTAGTAGAAGATACCTGCCTAAGGTGCCATGCAGTAGTAGAAGATACCTGCCCAAGGTGCCATGTAGTTGGGACGCAAACTTCTCACCACATAGTCACGCCTGCGGCTTGCATTATATTGCATTATATTACATTCAGGCATGGTATCAGCTGGTATCCATATTTGAATGGCAAAAGCTAGATGGAGATGAACTGACTCTGAGAGAAGGGGAGAAATACAGGAATAAGCACTCGCTCTGTCTGTGTCTATCTTACTCTTTTTCATACACCCGCACACACACTCTATCTATCGACCTACCTACCTACCTACCAACCTATCAACCTACCTACCTACTTACCTACCTACCTACCTACCTACCTATCTATCTATTTCTTTACTACCCACAAGGGGCTAAACACAGAGAGGACAAACAAGGACAGACAAACGGATTAAGTCGATTATGTCGATCCCAGGGCGTAACTGGTACTTATTTAATCGACCCCGAAAGGATGAAAGGCAAAGTCGACCTCGGCGGAATTTGAACTCAGAACGTAGCGGCAGACGAAATACCGCTAAGCATTTCGCCCGATGTGCTAACGATTCTGCCAGCTCACCGCCTTACCTATCTATCTACCTAGCCTCCTTCCTTCCTTCCTTCCTCCCTTCCTTAAAATATATAAGCGTATCTAAATAATTACACTTAGAGCAGAGAGTAATTTTCAGAAACTTCAGACACCATCAGATGGTCAACGGCCTGTCCTAATCAGTCGAATCTTGGACTCAGAGTCTACCCTGTATGCGATGAAAGATTTTATGAATATGTTCCCTACCTACTTTTCTTTTGGGGATTTACAACTGCCAGGTGAGTTTTTGTTGGGTTTGTTTTGTTTTTTTTTTCACTTTATTCTGTTATGGTTACGGTTAGTGTTAGGGTTAGTGACAGGATGTTGTCTCAGTTTTAGACGCAGCAAATGATTTTAGCTCAATAGAGGCCATCGATTGGTTAAAATTCGAAAAATTAAACTACGTTAAACTTACAAATTACAATTTTCTCAAGAAAGCCAAGAGAAAAAAATGTTTTATTTTGACACATTCTACCAGTATACGAAGTTTAAAAGTGTTTAATTAACTAGAAATTGTGTTGAAAACTGCCGTTCAAAAGGAAAAGATCCCGTTCTCCTCCTCCTCCCCCCTTCCACTAAGTTGAGAAAGAAACGAGACACTCAACGCAACAAATACAGAGCCCATAGCTACAAAAGTAGGAAAACACACTAATAGCAGCAATGACAGAAGTAACAGCAATAGAAAAAGTCACAGAGGCTGCAACAACAGCAGTAGAGGCTCCAAAGACAAGAGCAACAACAGTAACAACATCAGTGTCAGGAACACCAGCAATAAAAAAACACCTAACTTTCAGAAAAAACTCTGACACCAACAATAGGAATATTAAAAGCAGAATCCCTCAACACCAACATCGTCAACATTCAATGTTAGTTAGCTTTAGTAAAGAAACAGTGATAGATAATTCTGGAGTAGGAGAGCTAGTTAGCAACCCAGAAAAGGCGAATGGAAAAGACGTTGTGACTGATGTGCCGGCAGCGAAATTAACCCTTAATTGACTCTTCAATGCTAAAGACGGTGTTGTCAGAGCTAGAGCATGAGGGGATGGAAGCTATTAGATTCACCCGGAGGACATAGTAGCAACGCGGCAACAAAACCACAATTTGGTTTTTGAAGAAGGAAGAAGGGCGAGCCACTCGATTCCAAGCAGATGTATGAGAATCTTCAGTGGCACTTTGCTCAACTATTTTGGGCTGACGGTGGACCAGAAACGGAATGGGCTTTACCGCCTACCTCGTCTGTGGATGCAAAGTTATGCGAAAAGCTGATAACAACTTCTGAAATACGGGAAACGATGACGGTCTGCAAGGTGGGGGAAGTCGCCGGAGCTGGATGATCTACTCTACGAACTTTTTTAATCATACGCGAGACTTGTTCTGAGGTCTCTCTGTAGATGTCTACTGCAACTGGTAGTAGAACGGGAAATTTCCCAGTCCTGCAAAAAGAGATGTGGTGCTGCTAAGAAAGGATCCCAACAGGTGGGGTGATTTTAACAAATTTGGGCCCATAACTTTGAAGATTATGCTTAACCAAGATGATGGAGCTTGCCGTCGATACTCAGACAGCATACAGATACTTGCAATATCAAACAGATCCACAACAACCCCCATCTCGCATGATACATCATAGAAAGGCCGGGTAAAGAATTTGGCTTTAATCACTTTAGTTCAGTCGAAAGCTTTCGATCGGGTCGGTCATCAATATTTGGTGGCTGCCCTGAAGGTAGCTGGTTTCGGTCCCGACTTCAGAAGCTGGATTGCTGCAATGTACAGCGCCAATTGCTCGGTGGCCAGACTAAATGGCCACCTGATGGAGTTGTTTGGTATCATGCGATTGGTCTGTCAAAGATGCCCCCCACCGTCATCTACTCTTCTGTAGGAACTGACTCTAAGAGTCACTACTGCAGAAGCTGAAGGTTTCGAGGAGCAACCCGGGAGAACTAAGATGCAAAGGCTCCACATATGCATATTCGGACATCATCGTAATAGTGTTGGACACCAAACACATTGAGGTGATTATCCTAAGGGAATGCGAGGCGGTAACAAAAGCAAAAATTAACCAAAGTCGTTAAGCCAGCAGCTCTGTACCTGGAAAAGCAAGTCAACAGCGCCATTAGGCGCAGAACGGATGAACTGGTTAAGTTGCTTGAGATTTGGCTTAGCCCAGACCTCCAAGTTGATCAGAGCCTCACCAAGGGCAGGTAGGGAACTATCTCTGAAGGGTCAAACGGAAGCGGCGAATGCCTACCTCACTGTTCTGCTTTTTATGGAATGGATGCGTCCCGCTTGTCAAACGACCCATTTGCTGTCAGCATCTTCTGCTTGGAAGACTGGGCGTGATGGATTAATGATGCACAATCATGAGCTGAGGCAACAATCTCTCCGCATTTTCTTTGACGTTGAGCAGGTGTGGTCGCCATTTGTTAGACGTGCTTTTCCGCAGCTCGTCACTTTAATATACAGTCTTGGATCTAGCATAGACTGAGATAGGGTACCTGGCACCTTGAGTGCCGTCAGGTGCTCATAGTCCTCTGCCTGTCGGGCAATGTGGTCGGTGGATGCTCCACCATTGCATTCTATTGAAGGTTAGTGGTGTGTAAGAGCGATGGCGTCTTCAGGAAAACTTTGAGCGTCTGGTCTTTTCCAGAGAACTTTCGAGTCAGAGTCCATGAATAACTTCCAGAAATTCCAGGCTTGGCAGTTCTGTTGGGTAAGATGGGGAAACATATTAGTGCCGTTATCTGCGCAAGCCTGCCCGAGATGCGCACAGAGCAACAAAACCGACCTACACACGCTCATACAACGCTCCAGCATTGCTGATTTGTGGAGTTATGTCAAGCAGCTACTATCAAGTGTAGGACGGATCCAGCTATATTGGTCACCTCTTCATCTTCCTTTTGGTCAGGAAGCTCGGACAGTTTTTTTATGTCTAGTATCGTTAGTGAAAGTAGTTGTGTGGTGGACTGAGAGAATTGAAGATAAACACTTTCCTCTTCGTTTTAAAATACTATCTGAAAAAGAAAGTGAAGTTCGAGGGATATGTGCTGCCCTCCAATGAATTTGTTGAAAGGTGAGTGAATGTGGAGAGGATGACTCGAGTAAGTGGACCAACTCTAAGCTGATGCCTGTAGGCTGAGAAATAAAGAGGAGATAGGAGCTCTTGCTTTGGAACTCCTGGTGAAATGGCTGGCTCGGGATCTGTGAGGTCCATTGTTGCCCTTGGGTGACGTCCACCCCCACTGGGGGCTTTTTATTGTTTACACGTTTTGTGTGTGTGTGCATGTGTGTGTGTGCATGTGTGTGTGTGTGTGTGTGTGTGTGTGTGTGTGCGTGCGTGTGTGTGTGTGTGTGTGCGTGTGTGCATGCGTGTGTGCGTGTGTGTGTGTTTTGTTTTTACGTAAATCCCCAGTCCTTAGTCTTTGTGTCCTGAATGCTTTCCACAGCCTTTATAGCAAGCTAGCAGTATAGCCCGGCTTTGGTCGGGATTAAGTTAGGATTATTAAGCTAATCAAGCTCTTTATTTCAAAGCAAACTAAGTAACATCGACGTCAAATTTGAGTGAAATCCGTTGAAATTGGTAAACTTTTGGCTGAAATTTTGCAGACAATTTAATTGGGAAATCCCATAAGGAATCGGTTTATCGATTTTTTCCACTCATCGATTGTTTCTTTTTTTTTTCGTTTTTGGAGAACTAAAAGCATTCAAAGATCCTATGAGTCCTAAGTAATGCTGGCATCAAGTTTGAACAAAATACATCAAAATTGGTAGGCGTAATGGTAAAAAAGAGTCAGATCTCTCCTTTCGAAAACATGGACAGTTTCGAAACGTTATTTACAAAATAATAGCTGATCGTTTGCGAAGGGGCGTGTCTACAGTCAACACGTAGGTCTTTTGCTCTGGTAACCTCTGCTCTCTCCCATGTTCACGCACGACCAGCTATATATCGCTATGAGTAGAGTAACGGATTCAGCTAATTTGGAAATTAGTTGTGGAGAAACGGAGAATATCGTTTATATTGTGTATATATATATATATATATATATATATATATATATATATATATATATATATGTGTGTGTGTGTGTGTGTGTGTGTGTGTGTGTGTGTGTATAAATATGTATGTGTGAAGCCATTCACACATACATACATACATAACAACACCTGTCTGTCTGTTTTTGCCTGTCAATCACTCAGTAAAAAGACGAAATTTTAAAAATCTGTTATCTCTCTCTCTCTCTCTCTCTCTCTCTCTCTCTCTTTACACCGTCACTAAAAGGGGACTTAACTCATGTTTGTATAAACAATGGTGGATTTCTCCGCTGTGAAAATTGTAAAGTTATGGTCGAAAATTTATTTTTACCGCTATTCGCGGGTGCCTCGTGGGAAAATAATTTGACTAAAACACTACTAGGATCGTGACGAATGTCCTCCTAAAATTGGAGCGACATGCGTGCTAATTTGTGGACGTGCAATAATTACATTCACGTCACACACACACACACACACACACACACACATACATACATCATGGCTTTTATATATACAGATATACAGATATTTACGTTTTGAAGGCTAATCTTCCTACCACTCCATCTAAAAATTGTTGGCTTTATGCCAAAATGAGAAAGATTTATTGGCATACACAATATGAAAACGAGCTGCAGAATTGTCAACACACCGAACAAAATGCTTAGCGGCGTTTAGTCTGTATTTACGTTCTGAGTTCTGATCCAGTCACAGTCGACTTCGATTTTCATCTTTTCAGGATCGATAAAAACTAATCATTATGTCCGCCCCAGGTAATGTTTTATAGTGGTGACACTTTTGCATCTGCTGTATAAATCTGTATAGGAAGAAGAGCAGTAGGAAACACAAGGACTGCCTCGAGCGGCACTCATTCTAATGACATCACTGCCTGAGAAGGATCTTTTCCTTTTGAACGGCAGTTTTCAACACAATTTCTAGTTAACTAAACACTTTTAAACTTCGTATACTGGTAGAATGTGTTTATAAAACATCATTTTTTTCTTGACTTTATTGAGAAAATTCTATATGTTGTAACATATTTCGACTTTAATTTCGAGCATTTCGGCAATTTTAACCAATCGCTGACCTCCATTTAGGTAAACAACATTCCGTGCTGTATGAATATGTCCCTCGTTTAAGAAACAGATTGGGTTTATTTACATTTGCGAAGAAAAAAAGATACCCACCCCTACTCCAAACCATAACTCTAAACCTAACCCTAAAATAGATTGAAATGCAATACATCGATATTAGGGTTATAATTATGGGTGACAATTTCATTTGGCACCGCTAGAAAAAAATCCCATTTTCCGTAGCGGTGTCGTACGAAATAGTCACACATAATTATAACCCTAGTATCGATCTATTGCATTTCAATCTATTTTAGGGTTAGGGTTAGAGTTATGGTTAGGGTTAGGGTTAGGGGTGGGTATCTTTTTTTCTTCACAAATGTAAATAAACCCAATCTGTTTCTTAAACGAGGGACATATTCATACAGCACGGAATGTTGTTTACCTAAATGGAGGTCAGCGATTGGTTAAAATTGCCGAAATGCTCGAAATTAAAGTCGAAATATGTTACAACATATAGAATTTTCTCAATAAAGCCAAGAAAAAAATGATGTTTTATAAACACATTCTACCAGTATACGAAGTTTAAAAGTGTTTAGTTAACTAGAAATTGTGTTGAAAACTACCGTTCAAAAGGAAAAGATCCCCTGAGAAACATTAGCACTGAATTTTAAGCCATCGTCAATTGTAAGGCTCCACCTCTGTATAAAAAAAAATTAACACGCAAGTAACTTGCAATAACATTTGATCAACGGAATCACATTTTACAGTAATCGGGAGAAACACAGAGTCATGACATATGTATGAAGCCTCCCAGGAACATGCAAAGAAGATAAGCATGAAACAAGCAATACTTAATTTACTATATTATAGTATTGGACATGTAAAGTTTAAATTGTGTGATATACGTAAATGAATAAAGTTGTTCTAGTATTTTATATGTGCATAGTCTATATGTCCAACTTAGTCCAATCATCTGTGAGAGCAAACTTATAAATGGATCTGAATAAATGAACATTCAGTATTTATTGGTGTGCAATGAGCACTCGTAATTTAAGTACACACTTAATTCTGGACTTCAAAATCCCGAAAAAAATTTCTACATAATATGCATTATAGGATGGTACTCAAATAATTTATGAAATATATACATATTACAAAACATGCAATTACTATTGCATTAAACTTGTTATCGTGTATAATTCACATCTCTATGAAAAGTGTATATCATTCATACTAAACACGGTAATAATAAAAAGAAACTAAAAACTATAAAATATTCGTTGTAATTTATGCTAATTTTTTCCCCAGCATTTACCACATTTTTCAAATTTGTTAAAGAATAGAAGAAACCCCCAGCAGAGAAGCTGACGCCAAAATTACTTAGGGAAGATAGGCCAGGTAATGCCCGTACCAAGAGCTGCGGGGTTAAAAAAGCTGGCATAAGGCGGATGAAATGTTGCACACCTTAACATCTGCGGGCAAGAACGAATTCTTTCTCGCCTTTCTCTTCTACACCTCAAGAATAATAACGAAGCTAAACTAAAATACCATCCTGGATCTGTTGTAGCTCGGTTGCCTGGTAACCAAGAAAAATGTTAAAGAAGGTTGTGTCTGTTGCACCTTCCTGAGATACAGATTTTATTGATTCGTCACAAGTTTGAGCCAATATAGAAAACTTACTGTAGAGAGATAAATATTGCAACATAAAGAAACTGATTCAGTTTACCAAAATTCGATATATTATGAATTTCACGTTCAGAAGGAGCATTAAGCGATGGATGCTCAATACCTTACTCGTGTGCAATCATAAATTTTGAAGAAAAAATAGGTTAAATTTCCAACCTAGTTTCAGTTCGTTTTTCGCTATATCCAGTGTACTTTTTATAGTTACCTTATATATATATAGTCTTTAAATAAAGTGAAAGCTAAATCTTATTGCTGTTTCTTTTTCTGCTGGAAATAAATGTGAAAGTAAATCCTTAGATTTACTTTGAAAATAATTTATTTATCAAAAAGTTTCAACCAAGACATAAATACAATAGCTGTATCACTTTTAATTAATTTCTTTATTTAGTTCGAGAATAAATAGTCGAAATTCTAATGGCGGTATCTATGTGATTGTTAACAGCTGACAAAAACTGTGTTGTTATGCCGAAATTAGTTTATCCTCTTAGACCTTGGTTAATCCAATACATCTTAAACGACCAAACTCTTAAACATGCTAAGACTTTACAAGTACTTAAGGTTTGTATAATTTGTCTTCCCCCGTTACAATGAGCATTACAGTGGAGACGAACAGTGTTTTGTCTGCTCGTTGAAATTGACATTTGTTTCATAGATAGAGAGATATAGCGCCAAATTTGTAGAACTAAAGGAGGTTGCCATGCAACCTTATTTTTAATAATTCATTAAAAGAAACAACGATATTGATTACAAAACACAAATGATCTTGATTAGAATTTCATGTTAATCGAATATAACAAAGTTGTTTACATTAGTTTCGCTCTTAAATTATTGAAATGTGTTATTTTTCGAAGATAATTTAATATCATCAACAACATGAAATACTATTTAATTCAAAATCTTTTTAGTATTATATATTCCCACTTCGATCCAGTCCAGTTGTTTGTAAAATTATTATATATGATCAACAGCATTGTGATGGCCCACTGGATGATGGCACCATGGTTAAGATTGTCGGAGATGGAGAAGTTATTATGAGAGCCAATTTTCCTGAGTCTTCTTTTGAAAGGTAAGGTTATTTTCATTTGCTGTACTTTTTTCGTGTTCGCCAATTATTTGTTAACTTTTCTAACCCTATTTTCTAGTTAGATCCACCTGACAGAGCTAACAAGAAAGTATCTAAACGTTGTTGTTGGACCTGCGAGAAATAGGCAATTCCCTTTCAAATCACACTCAACTGTCTTAAAATAAACGGAAAGGAACATTGGGTAATGTTGTCCTAGATACACGGTGTCTGAGGAAAAACAAATGTTAGAATGCTTTTCATGAAAGAATTTTTTGATGAAGGATCACAAAAATACTAGTCAATATGGTCATGGTTGGAACACCTCTCAAAACCGATCCAGGGTTAGCATCAGCTTGCATAGGGATTTTTTTTTAAATTTAATCAGTCCAGAGAAATCTCTACACCAGTCACGAGCAAACTGCATCTCTCTAGACTTTCAAAATGGCATACCTAAGCTTGTTCAATACAGTCGTACATCCTATTAGAATTAACAAATAAATCTAATTGTGTTGGACAGTTTGACTAGAGTTGGTAAGCCTGCGGGCCGCACCAGGCTCCATTGTTCTAGCATGGGTTCTACAGCTGCATACCCTTCCTGATGCCAACCGTCCCACAGAGTGTGCTGGGTGCTTTTTCTATGTCACCAGCACTAGTCTCAATTCTGCTGTGGTGGATGGGTCTTCTTGAGTAAAGCAGTAGTTTTTATGGCTCCTGTGTATCTTCCACATACAAATGCTACCTTT
>NC_042997.1:93712746-93812746 GCF_006345805.1 Octopus sinensis | reverse complement strand
TGTTGAGAGATTATATAAGTAATTATATAAGTATTGAGTAAGAAGACTGATGTAGTTACAAGATATCTGAGTGTACTCTCAAGATATAAAAGGTGAGTGTGAGAGATAACACAAAGAAAGGATTGGGAAGTTCACCGGAGTGTGAGAGGAAAGTGACTGATGGTTATAGATAGGATGTTGAATGTAATGGAAGGAACAAGGTTGGAGCTGTGGTTGAAGGTAAATATTAGTATGAGTGGTGGGGAGAAATAAGAGTGGCTAAGGAAGGAAGAAGTGATAAGTGGCAGTGCAGGAGATGAGGCCATCGACAGCAGATGTGAGAGAGTTTTGAGAATGATAGCAGATCATGATCCATATTGCTTATTTTAGACCCAGTTTGGTTCTGATTCAGCAGATATTCTTGGATCATGATCTGCTATCATTCTCAACACTCTCTCACATCTGCTATGTAATACTTAAGCAGTTATTTTCTTCTGGTGTACTCTGTCATTCAATGATTGTGTAGCGTATTTAGTGGCCAATATAAGACTTGATAATACTTCAAATATCGAAAGGGTGGTCAAAACAGTAGAGAATGGAGCTAAATACTTTTCTGTGTTTAGTTTTATATCTTGTTCTGAATGGAAATCCCACTAAAATCTGTTTGACTTTCTATCTTTTGATGCTGTGTGTACTAATAATGCTCTGGGGCCTATACAATTTACAATATTCATTCATCTAAAAAATATTGGGCTTGTGCAAAATAAAGAAAATATCAGTCCCAACACCACCATTTGATAACTGGTGTTGGTGTGGTTGCATCCCTGTAACTTAGCAGTTCAGCCAAAGAGACCATTAGAATAAGTATCAGGCTTTAAAAGACAAGTACTGGAGTCAATTCATTCAACTAAAATATCAAGGTGGTGCCCCAGCATGGCCACAGTCTAATGACTGAAACAAGTAAAAGAATTAAGTCTCTACCAGTCTAAAGCATTTTGTTTGTTGTAAACATCCATGCTTGTTTTTAGGCTTTTAGCCAGCCCTTGTTTAATACGATCTGAATAACAAAAAGCTTTCCTGTCGTAAGTGCCAAGTTACTGTGGTGGCTGAATAAAAAAAACTGGGACTATATATCATATATGATGCATGGACTCTAGGGAAATATGTCCTGTGTATCACTTGACTGGCAAAGGATTAAATCTAAAAGGAATTACTATGTGTCAGCAATATAGTTTGAATTATATGACAACTTGTAAAGTTTTGCTGTAGCAGTTGGCACTGTTAATTCTTTCCTTTTTTTCTTTATTAGGAGAAATCAGATTATATAATCACAATAAAAGTTTTTGATGTTTGGAACAATGAAGAAGGATACTGGCCTAAATACCGGCTGACGCCATGGTAAATCAATAACTTCCTTTCAATATTTTCAAAAACAAAATATTGTGTATAAGAATTTAACTAATATCTACTGCTCTGCAGTTATCAGCCATTTATTTCTACTTGTTGAATTCAGTGCAGAGACCATTGAAAAGCTAACTGAAGATAATCTGTTGAGGGTGGTGAGGGAATATTAGTCAATGATTGATAACATTTTAATTACTTTAGGAAATATGGGAGGCAACTCAGAACATGTTTCATTCTTATTAAAGTTTCATTGGCAAAGCATGGATGTTGTTGTCCTTTCTGAAGTAATGTGAATGTGAAAACTTGTATGCTGATTGGTTTAGAGAATAAATAATAGAGATGTGATCCCCATGAAAAAACAGTGTTTAAGTTAGTGGTAACATATTTTAATGTACTCTTAAAAAGGTAACTAAAAATAAAATAATTGTGCAATAAGGAGGAAAAACTTTAGTCAATAATTGATATACTCTTGAAAATTCATTGTAATATTTTGATGGAGTAGACATTTCAATTATTAGTTTACATTCACCTTTGACATTTCAACTTTGTTAAAAGCTATATGTAAGGTCACAATAGTAATGGCAAAATGTATTACAAATTAATCAGTTGCACTTGTAAGGAAATTGCCAATGAATACTGATTGAGCCTTACTTAACATATACACTCTACTAGATATATTCAACATACAGGACATGTTTCTCATAAGGGTAGAAGATTCGATTGTCATAGCAAGGAGACAAACCAGGAATCCTACAATATATGAGGAAGATCTTACATAGAATCATGTTGAAACTCCCTAACATGTGCTATATCCCTGGTTTAGAATTAAAAATGAAGATACAGTCAACATCAGTGTGCAGGTGGTAGAGCTACAACATAAGAAGCATATTCTAATAACTAACTAAAAAGTAAAGGTATAAATCATTATACATCTATACTATAATAAAGAAAGCTGCTTATTTATTTGTTTGGAGTATGTAACTTTTACTGAAAGAATGCAGTTAATAAAGTCTGCATTTTCTAGAAAATTCTAATTTTAATATTTTTATCAAAGTGTAGTTTTAGCTTCCTTTTATTATTAAAAATTTCAAATTACAGAAAACTAATTTTAATTCACTGCAAGGTAGCATTTTTTAACACTGTGATTGCATTCCATCTTTGTCTTCTCTCTCTCTCTCTCGCTCTCCTTTTTTCTCTCTTTTTCTCTCTCACCAGCACTGATATCATTTCTGCTGTGGCAATGCACCAGATATCTCAATCTTTAGTCATCTCCTTCATAAGGCTCAGTGTCTTGAGCTCAACCTTCAATAGTTCATCCCATGTTTTCCTGGGTCTCTCTCTTCCATCCACTTTTAGTGATCAGTACTTCTGAAAAATTACACAAACTTGCTGAAAAGGCCACCTTTTGGAATTTAAATCTATTTTTTACTTGTTTTAGTTATTAGACTACGGTCATGCTAGGGCACCACCTTAAAGAATTTTGACCTCGGTACTTTTTTTTTTCTCTTTTTAAGACTGGTACTTATTCTATCAGTCTCTTTTGCGAAACCGCTAAGTTACAGGAACATAATCACACCAACACCAGTTGTCAAGTAGTGGTGGAGCACAAACAGATACAAAGACACACACACATAGATATATGTATATAACAAGCTTCTTTCAGTTTCCCTTTCTCAAATCCACAAGCAATTCTTTGGTCAGCCCAAAGTGCCCAAGGTGCCACGCTGTGAGGCTGAACCCAAAACTATGTGGTTGAGAAACAAACTTCTTACTACACAATCTATATGAGTATTTTTTAATAAAATGAAATTTTCCAGAGATGCCACCATAATTTGAAAAGGAACTATCAGTGGTAGATTTGTTGGTATGGCTGTTTCGTGTGCTGTAGACCTTTGATTATACCCTTTTGATTCCTGATTCCGGCTATTTCCAGCATTCTAAATAACCATGCAGAGACTACTTTTTGAGTTTGTTTAAAAGACATTAAGACTGCAATAAAATAATGAAAGAAATATTTAGTGAGCAAATAAAAGATACAAAGGAAAATTAGACATAACATATCAGAAGAGTTATACCGATTAGAAATCAAAAGTGTAAATATTTATGATTTAGTGACAAGCAAAAAACTGCATTGAAGGTGGTTTTTCTGCTGGTGTTTTTAATAATGTGTAGATTGGCAAACAAACAAAACAGAACTATTCTGAAATATTGGAAAATGTGTAAATTACTTCATAAATATTGAAATCTTTAAAATTGTTCATTTTGTCATTGATCTGGTCAATTCCAGTAAATTCGACCTCAGAATTGCGAAAAAGATTTCAGAATTATGGGAAGAAGCAGAAAGGTATGTTAATACATTTGACATTTTTAAATTTTTTTTTGCAACTGAGTTGCTTAGATTAATAGGAAGAACAGCCTTCTATGTATCATACTTAATGTATATGCTGTAGATAGGCCTGTTATTGCAGTAGTTGTCCTGAGATAGCACCTCTTCTGGGCTTGCTGTGTTAAAAAGACAAATATCAGAGAGAGGCAAAAATTCATCCCAGCTGCAGCCAGCAAGAGTGGCAGATGCATTTTTAATTAGCTACCCAGCTGATTAAAAATATTGCCTCTGTTGCACATACTGGATTTTTAATCAGCTGGGTGGCAATTTGCAACATCATTTACATAAGTCAAATGGAAAAGTGGATTTTAAAAGGGTGACAGTGATAAAACACACACCATATTTTTTTTAATGCTGGTATGGGTTGGCCAAACTTAGGGCAGTATTCTATGGTCAGGTATCCTTCTTATTGGTAATCCTTACCTGTTTTTTTAAGTAAAGGTATTTTGCTTCCACTGGTCTTCCCAAAGCAAAAGAAGCAAAGATACAGACATATTGTTTATAAAAGAAAAAGAGTAACACGATTAGATAGAGCGATAAACAGGCTTTAAAATGATATATAAAGCCAAAGTAATTTTATGAAAATTAGTTTGAAAATACATCATTTAAAACCAAAATTTAAAATTCCACAAGAACTTTCTTAACAACCTAATCTGAATTTAAAGGTTAAAAACTGCAAGAACTTTCTTGACAACCTAATAAGATGAGTATATATGCCCCTCTGGTATTATTGTCTTTTTAAAACAGCAAGTCTATAGGTAATGTTATCTCAAGACAAATACTACAGTAACTAACCTATCAACAGTGTGTATACATTACGTATGATACATAGACAGCTATGTACATGTGTGTGTATAGGTGCTGTTGTAATATCCAATTTTATCTTCTATCCTAAATAATAATGATAAGAGCTTTTCCTACTGTTTTTATAATATGTGTTGAAAAACCAGCAGTTATATTTGGAAATTTTTTTTTTTTCAAATTGTTGTTATAATTACTTTAAACTGTTTTGTAATTTCTAAAGAACTCTTGAACTCTTTCCAATCTCAAAAATATTAAACAAAATTTTTTTTAAATGATTCCAACTTGGGGGTTAGTTTAGAGTGTGGTGTGTCTCACTATCAACTAAATGAGGTGAAGGCTAAATGAAACAAAAATGACAAGCAAAGTAGTGGTTAACTACAAAAAAGGGGTAGGGGATTTTGCCTTGAAGCCCAAATGTGCTAAATTGTTACTGCAAGCTGAGTATCATGCAAACCAAGGGGAAACTGTACATGTGTGTGTGCTTCCACATTTTCCTGGTGACACTGCATGGTTAATGGTGATATATTTACTTTTATAAACAATATGTCTGTATCTTTGCTTCTTTTGCTTTGGGAAGACCAGTGGAAGCAAAATACCTTACTTAAAAAAACAGGTAAGGATTACCAATAAGAAGGATACCTGACCATAGAATACTGCCCTAAGTTTGGCCAACCCATACCAGCATTAAAAAAAATATGGTGTGTGTTTTATCACTGTCACCCTTTTAAAATCCACTTTTCCATTTGACTTATGTAAATGAGGTAGATTTAGTACTGCTGTTGCCAATACTTACTTTATTCCAAGCAAAGTAACATTTCCCCATGACCTGACATGTTCTTATGTCATGAAAGGTTGGAAACAAACAACGCCAGTCAACAGAGCAGCCTGCTTGTGAAATTAATGTGCACATAGCTGAGCCCTCAACAAACACATGTACCCTTAATGTATTTCTCAGGGAGATTCAGCATAACAGAGAATGTGACAAGGCTGGTCCTTTGAAACATGCGTACATGTCATTTTTGCCAGCTGAGTGGACTGGAGCAACATGAAATAAAGTGTCTTGCTCAACGATGCAATGAATCAAGTGGAAATTGAACTCATGACCTTACAATCACGAGTCGAATAACCTAACCACTAAACCACACGCATACACACACACACATTCTCTCTCTATTATGTTGTGGAAGGCTATAAACATCAGTAAGAAAACCCAAATATCAGTGCTTTAAAAACAGTTTCTTGTTTTGTTCTTAATCAAGTACCATACACTTGCTCATCACACTTACGGTCAACTCTTAACTGGCCTTTGACTGTGAACTCTTGACTGGCCCTTTGTTGAAATCATAAACCTGTTCACAAACTGCAATATAATGTATAAATTTTTAAGTAAACAGAGCAGAGATATTTTTCAAGAAAAACGAATAATGAAAATGCCACTGTTTTGATGCCAGGATTTTTTTTAAGCTTCATCATCATCATCATCATCATCATTTAACGTCCGCTTTCCATGCTAGCATGGGTTGGACGGTAGCTGCAAATTCAGAGATTCACATAACATTACTAAACAGTTATGTTTGATACTACTTCTACTTGGTTGTTCTATGCAGAGCAAATGTTACTACATTTTAACCCCAGGAAAACGATTTCCTGCTTTGTTTATATATTGTGAGTAAGGATGGATAGCTGCCATCTCTAACAGGCAAATGTCCAGTACTGAGAAACTACCCAGTCTATTGGTTTTGCTGTTGGAGTGGGAGTGGTTCACTCCCTTACTTGCAATAAAACAGACATAGGTTGTGTGTCATTAACCAGCAAGAAAAGATGTTTTCCTGGCGTTAAGATGTAGTAACATTTGTTCTGCAAAGAACAGTCACGTAAAAGTGGTATCAAACATTACCATTTTGCATTTTCCTTTCTAGAAATAATTACAAGCTCCAAAAAATATATACTATGTACTGTATAAATGCAAGTGCTCTATGCTTTGATAGTAATTTATTTCTAATATCAGTGCCATGCTTTTTCGTGCGAATTCTGAGAATATTGAGGAAGAAACTGACAATGAGGAGGAAGAAATTGAGAATGAGGAAGAAGAAATTGACAGTGAGGAGGAAGAATCTGAGGGGAACTTGACTTTGTTGCTGAAAGCAATGGGAGAAGAGTGTTTGTCATCGACAGAAGATCCAGTAGAAGCAGACACGTTACTCAATTGCGGTAAGTTAGTCTACTTGAAACATTTGTGTAGCATAACAGTGGGGATTGGGCATTGATTGTGAGGTTTAAGCACATAGCCTAGTGGTTTAGTGTGTTACACTCACAAGATCATGATTTCAATTCCTGGACTAGGCAGTTTGTTGTGTTTTTGCATGAAACACCTCATTTCATGTTGCTCCAGTCCACTCAGTTGTAAATTATTGACCCTACTATGGACTGGTGTCCTGCTGAGGGGTATGTTGTAATCTCAGTGACTTTTACCCCCATGGAAACCAGATAACTATCCCTATGAGTCTTAGAATTCATCATCATCATCATCGTTTAACGTCTGTTTTCCATGCTAGCATGGGTTGGACGGTTCAACTGGGGTCTGGGAAGCCAGAAGGCTGTGCCAGGCCCAGTCTGATCTGGCAGTGTTTCTACAGCTGGATGCCCTTACTAACGCCCCAAAAAAATCATGTTAACAGCAGTGCAAGTTATTACTCTGCTTAAGTGCTTATATTTTATGGATGTATTGTTAACTATAAAAATGGCATCCAACTGTAAAGTTATTTTGAAATGTGAAATAATGATAACTACCACTCTAATATATTTGTGTAATTCTCTCGTGATAATACACATGTATTTGCTCTAGCTTCTTCCATTTTGAGATCAAATCCCATGGAGACTGACTTTGCCTTTATCCTTCCAGCATCATTATAAGGTTGTTTGTAATGACCACTGGTTTCACACCTATAAAGTGCTTAGCTCTCTAGGTGACTTGTCAGGCTTGTACCTCCTGCCATTTGTGTCTGACAAGTTACCTATACAGCTAAGTGCTATATAGGTTTGAAACCAATGGTCACTCTCTGACTAGCCGTAACAAACAACCTTCTAAACATTACTGCTTTAATGTTTTAGAGTGTGCTTCTTTTACAGATATATGAACTACTGACTGATATATATATATATATACACACACACACTCCCATATTTTGGCAGAATCATTAGAGCATTGGACTGCATGCTTTGTAGTATTTCTTTCAGCTCTGTATGTCCTGGGTTCAAATCCTACCATACCTTTAGCTTCTAGCTACTCTCTTGTAAAACCACCGCCTGGTGCTTAGGGGCATTTTGGCATACTCTATTCATTTGCAGAAATCTTGTTTGACAAGGAAACTATCACTTTACTTATTTTTATTTGCCAATTAGCAAAATTTTAAAATATTGGAATAAGATATATTCATTATAAATGCTACAAAAAAAGGAGATGTTTATTTTTATCTATTCCAGAAATTTTTTATTTTATTTGTAATTAGTTTACCTCAACATGATTATATTTGTATGAGCTAATGATGGATCATAACTTCCTTATAAAATAACTTTTAGATCCTTTCATTGTCCCCTATTATCTGAAAATTACTTATCCCATGACATTTCTAAAATGTTTAATAATTGTTTCTGCCTTGCTTAAAATCTATGTAATAATAATACTTGGTACTATTTCTATTTCTATACTAAGTAGTGTTGTGGTTAAGAATCTCACTTTACAACAATGCAATTTAGGGCTCAGTCCCACTGCACAGCACCTTGGATAAGTGTCTTCTACTATAGCCTCAGGCTGAGCAATGCCTTATGAGTGAATTTGATAGACAGAAATTATGGTAGCCCATCATGTAACTACATTTGTGTGCATGTTTGTGTTTGTGCCCTCCTCTTACTATTCGACAACTTGTGTTGGCTATGGTATTGGACTGACAATCATTAGGCCATGAGTTTGATTCCTGGACTGGGCAGCATGCTCTGTGTGAAAATGCACATGATTTCATATTTTCCAAGTCTACTGTGCTGAAAAATTCCTCCTACCAGCTTTTTCATCCTAAGTGTTCTACAAAGACAAGGGAGATAGAGCCAAGACAGTGTCTATATGTTTTAGTCATCTAAAACAATTAGCAAAATACATGGTACAAGCTACTGGGCTATTCTCATATGCAAGTGATAATTATGAAAGTGATTATAGCATATATTATACAATGCAGATGTTATTAATATATATATATGTATTTATATATATATATATATATATATATATATATATATATATATATACATATATATATATTAGTGTGGGGGGCAATATTAATACCAAGAGGTAAATGTGGCTGTTCTGTTAGAACAAACTATACTGCAGCAGATACCATAAGAGAAAACTCAAATATTAGCTTTTGGTGCAAAATGCACTCTTGTTATATTGCTAGTTTATATCACAATTCTTGTGTTCACATAAAAAGACTATCCTACAATAATCAAAGCTTAGAAATGTAACATCGCAATAAATATGAAAATAGTTTCATTGCATTCTGTTTCTGAAATTTTGTTACAGATTTACTCAAGAATGTTTCCTTTGAAATCTTACAAAATACAATAACAACATTATGTAGTGAAGATTTTGTGATCAAGCCTGAAGAAAACAAGATATTAGAAGAAATTCCTGGTTGGTATAGTTTCTCTCATTATTTGAATTTTGAGAATATATATATAGAGATATATATTTAATTCATTCTAATGCTTTCTTCCATTATTCATTTTTTAAAGAATGGCACCAAAATTCAGTTCTGTCTGCAAGTTCAGTATCCCAAATCATTAGCTCCCATTCAAAAGTAAGTGGAATGTTGTGAAATGTTAATTTGTTACTTTTATACTTTCGTGTAATTCCTGTAAACACTCAGAATGAATTTTTTGTTTTCTTTTTTGCCATATGCATCCAACATTGCAGTGAAGATAACTTTGAGAAACTATCCTAAATATTTTTATGGATTATTTTGTAGAAAGTGTGTGGTTTACTAGTTAAGGTATTGACCTTACATAGGTTTGATTCCTGGACCAAGCAGTACAAGTTACATCATTTCACATTGCTCCAATCTACTCAGCTAAAAAAGAGTACCAGCAAACTGTGGTGCAGCTTTTTCTACAGCTATTGCACTCTCAGTGTTCTGGGCCGAGAGTCGTGGTCACAAAGGCACCTTAAACAATTTCTACATGCTATTAGGCTTGTACATATTGCAAGTGGCAGCTAATTTTCCCTTTTTATTGTCAGAGAAAGAATAATCCTGCTTTGTGACATTTTCTGCAATAGTTCCTTTGCAAGATAGCTGTTGCAGTGGGAAGTATTTTGTGTAAGAGTCGTCTACAGTTATGAAATGATTTCTGGAGTTAAAATAGTCACTATGAATGTAAGTGTCAGATACTTCGATATAGTAGTCTGTTGTCATCTATGGCTCATCTTGAATTCCTAGTTGGAGCCATCTTAATTGCATCATGAGCACATTGAAAAGAAATGGATACCACAAAATTGCATATTCTTAAATCCATGAATTTAATGAGTTATTCTTAAATTAAAGTCAAATATTTTATGCATGTATATATATATATATATATATATATATATATATATATATAAATCGGTCGAACCGTCCAACCCATGCTAGCATGGAGAACGGACGTTAAACGATGATGATGATGATGATAATATAATATATTTTTTACAGCATATCGATGACCATGACAACGAACTACAGCAAACCACTACAGTGAACAATAGAGAACCATGGTAATGTTTTCTTCAGTGTATATTTTAATAACATTTTATCTCAAATAACATACAATAAACATAGATTTGTTTCTACGTTAACCTTATATTCAGACAGACTTAACCCTTTCGATACCAACCCAGATGAAACTCCCTCTGGCTCTGTAGTACAAATGTCTTATTTTCAGAAGTTCTGAATTAAAATCTTCCACCATACCTTAGTCACAATTTATGTTCATAACACTAGCTTAATGGTAACTAAGTTATTTTACTAAATTCTTTGTTATATTTAAAATTGATTGAAAGAAACACAGAGCATCTCAAAATAAATATGATAATGAAAGAGTTAAATAAACCTTGTCATAGTAGAGCCAACAGAGGAATGAGCTGTAGATGTTACACATAAATGCTCTTTTGATTTTCATTGATCTATAGCAATGATTCATGGGCTATTAGTTCAGACTGAATTCAATTCAGTGGGTTAATGTGCTGGTACATTTTTCTTTTTCTTTCTACCAAATGAAGAAAATGGATGTTAAACTAATTCTAGTTTAACACTAACTGCAGGCATGGTGGCTATTGAGTTTCTTTAGCAGAGTCCACTTTGTTGCAAGAACTGAGACCAGCCCTTGAATTTAAAGATATGTTACTCTCATTAGTTTGAAGCCCCAAAAAAAGTAAATGTGTCGCTCTTTTCCTTCCCTGACTAAGCCATAAAATATATACTTTTTGTCTTTTTTACCAGAAATGTTCTGAATTAAATTTCTGTTGATGAATTACACCTAGTGACATTTATTAAATATTACTAGCCATTACTGATGTATTACTGTGGTTTTTCATTTCATTTGTTTATAAATGGGGGGGGTGAATTTGCTAAATCACACATGACAAGCTAATCTACATACCACTACAGTTTCTACATCACTCTGAAGTATGGTATCTCAAAATATGAGTTTGCATTCTGTCTGTATTCATCTGCAAAGCCCAACCATCTAAAAGTAATTTTTTTTTATCTTGCTCTATCTTGTATGTTTTCCAACTAATAATGTAACAGAATTCCTTTATTGGCATTTCAACTGCTGTTCTTAAAATGGGACTATATGTTTTATAAAAGGTTGTTATTGAAACCTCTAGTAATAGAAACCAGATTTCCTACAAATCACACTCCTTATCATCATCATCATCATCCCCATCATCATACATCTGTTTTCCATACTGGCATGGGGTGGATGGTTTGACCATAGCTGGTAAAGCCCCTGGTCACACCAGGTATCACTGTCTGTTGTGGCATGGTTTCTATGGCTGGATGCCCTTCTTAATGCCAACCACTTTACAGAGTGTACTGGGTGCTTTCTATGTGGCACCAACACCAGTATTAATTTTGTCTTAGTGGATGGGTCTTCTTGAATACAGAAAAGTACCAGATATCAAGGCTTGATTGAGGCTAACCTGGGGTTAAACAACAACATCAAGTTACAAATCTTTCTGTTTTTTAAATTCAGATATTTAGGATAAGTCAACTTTAACCATGGCATACTGTTCAAGATTTCAGCACAATAATTCTCTCTAATTAACTCAATATGATCATAAAATTGCAGTTACAAATTGAACAACATTCTACAAAATAAATTGCATAAACAGCAATGCAATTCAGTTTATCATTTCATACAATGGTGTGACACATAAAAGTCAAATGACGTCAAGTATTTTTATAATTACTCCAAGTTAGAAAATACTATGTAGGAAATCCCCATAGTGGTTAGCACTTTTTGACATCATTGTGCTTTTGACATGCCATTCTAAAGATGAGGTTCAGCCATTACATTAGCATGCCTACTTTTCATTCAAATAAAATATATTATGCTCTTGATTACAACATCTTTAGTAAAATATAAACTCCATTGTACTGAATATCCCTCTTAAATCTCATCAGTGTGATGGAGTGTATAACTGTAAATTATAAAATATTATAAACTATTTTACTAAAAGTATAATATATGTGGTTTAAATTTCTGTTCATCTTGTGATCATCTATTAATGTAAAGTCTTTTCTCCATCAAAGTGACAACAGTATTGTTCCACAACCAAATGCATCATCATCATCAGATGAAATAATTCCAGGAAATCCTTCAGTCATTTTAAATCAAAATGGTGAGTTCACTATTGTTGACATTTAAATATGCTTGTATCTATGCTCATAAATACAGGACAAAGCAAAATTATGAAAGCCAAGAATTAAACCAAAATTCAATTTAAGCATGCGAAAAGACATCAGAGAAACTTTATACTGATCCTATGCAGACTTACATTTTAAATCTCTCTTCTTGTAACAAATTAATCTTTTAAATTTATCCTCCTGTTTTCTCTTTCTATAGCTAGAAATGTAAGTAGTTGATCATTCTGTCCAATTATTGTTGTGTAACCCAAGTCCCCCAGATAAGCCAAGAAATAAAAAGGAAAAGACGGAATTGGATTAAACATGTATTGAGAAAGAAACCCTAAAGCATATTTTATCATAGAATTACTACTTTCTGTGATCCCAGCACTGACAGTGTTTGTGTCCCAGTAATGGAATATTAATACATTGTCCACTCAGTGTTTGTAATTTCTCATCTACAGTTGATAAGACATACTGAACAATATGAAGCAATGGAATAGTCAATAGTGACTTAAAGACGATGACTTAGTATTTAATGTCTTTCCTCATGTTATATTTCTTTACTGAAAAGTTGGTTGATATACTTTTCAGTTGCCAATGATAAATCCTGTGCATGTTTTATATTTAAGAACATTTCAGAAATTTCCTTTCTTGAAAGAAATGAAGATAACTGATTCTCATTGGGTTTTTATTCTAGAAACCAATCCTGAAGAGGAAGCCCAACAACAAACTATTTCACAGGTAAATGTTTTTTCCTTTTTGTTAATATGCATGGCAACATAGCAATGGTCAGTAAAAACATCATTGTGCATCCATCTGAAATGCATGCATCTATCAGTCTAGAAGTAGGTGCTTCAAACTGACTTGTTATGTTTACACCTATTTGTCTACAACAAGAAATTTTTCCTGTAGCAAAATACAGTGAATGGCTTTCTTACAGGTTTGAATATACCTCAAGCATATTTGAACTGGTTGCAAGTTTATATCTATACACATCATTGCTTAATGCTTCTATTCTGTATTTGTGGTACTTGGTTACATTCAGATTTTAAACCCCTCCTAAGTCAACTGTACCATTTCTCCTATTTGTTAGTATATGTCTTTGATTGTATATGTCTTAGTATATGACTTTGATTTGCTTTAGTCACAAGGGTACAGGTAACTTTCTCCATCATTTGTGCTGAGGGTATTGCAAAGGAAATTAGGTTTAGAATTAAAGATTTTCATATTGTTATCTCTCATTTTCCTATGTTGGTATGGGTTTGCTTATTTTTCCTTTCTGCACTATTTTCTCCAACTTTGTCATTTCTTATTTCTTTATTTAACTCTTTTGTTACCAACCCGGCTGAAACCGGCTCTGGGCCTGTAGTACAAATGTCTTGTTTTCATAAGTTCTGAATTAAAATCTTCCACCAAACCTTAGTCACAATTTATGTTCCTAACACTAACTTAATGATAACTAAGTTATTTTACTAAATTCTTTGTTATATTTAAAGTAATTGAAAGAAACACAAAGCATCTCAAAATAAATACTGTAACGAAAGGGTTAATCAGCTCGTTATTCCATCCAATCTACTTTTTTTAGTCTAATATAGACATGTAAAGATACATTTTTTTTAGTTTGTAAAGAATGAATATTAAGAAAGAACACTACTTTGGAAATGTTTTCATAATTTCCTGTTTTTTATCTCATTTTACTAGTTTTCTATTCAATTTTATTCCAAGGCTGATGAAACAATGGCTTCTAATTTGTGTCTACCTCATGAACATCAGTCAGAAAATAATTTGGTAGCTGAAGATGTCTTACTTCCATCCCAGAGCAATCCAAGAATAACATCACACTCAAGTGACAGTGATATTGAAGAAGAAACACGACTCCATAACCTTGCTCTTCCCTCAGATGAGGCAGCTGACCAGTGTGATATCCAACCAGCTAATCAGTATGAAAATGACCACAATGTAAATGAACCTCTATGTTCACAGGATACTGTTTTAACAGTCACCAGTACCGCTAATGACGAATATGGATTTAGCTCATCATTCGATCATTTTGAAAATGATCTAAAAAGAAATGTATTAAAAATCAGCGATTGTGATAGCAGCCAAGAATCAAATAGCAATAACAAAAGAAAATGTGTAGCACCATCTTTTCTTGTTACATCAACAGCTCATGAAAGTTGTCAACTGTCTCCACCGAATGAGCCGGCTTTATCTGAAATTAGTGTCTTCAACTATAATGCTGATTCCAACCTTCCTGTACCACAAGGCTATTCTAGTGATGACAATGATTCTAACTCTGTAAATTTGAATTCAAATGAAGTTGTTACTTCTACTGCAAAAGTGCTACACAAGCCTGAATTAAGAAACACACATCATTCGAACAATAATTCCAACAAAAGAACGTTTTCTACATATCAAATAGATTCTCTAGACAATCAATCACATGGAAATAGTTGCCAGTTTAATGATTTAACATATGCAAGTCCTTCAAAAAGAAAACACATTGGTAAGTGAATTGAATACGTTAATTACTTATGTGAGAAAAATAATCAATATTGTGTATGTAGAGAGAGAATAACTGAGTGGATAAGGGATTGAATAGTTTATGGTGTAAATTCTTATCAACAGCAGGTGTTGGTTTTATTTATAGATGCCTGTGCAAGCATAGAAAAGTAGACATTAAACGATGATGATATACATGCATGTGTGTGTGTGTGTATAAGAGGTGCTGAAAAGTTCCTGGCTTTAGATAAAAGAAAATACAGGGGGACCAGTTAATTGATTTTATTCAACATATTCCCCTCTCAGATTCACACACTTATTGCAACAGTTCTTCAGTGTTTCTAAGCCCTGTAAAAGAATTCAGATGGTTGGGACTCTAACCAGGCCTTTCTCGATGCCCTTAAAGCCAGGAACTTTTCAGCACCCCTTATATAATATATATATATATATATATAATGTGTGTGGAGGTGCAATGGCCCAGTGGTTAGGGCAGTGGACTCACAGTCGTAGGATCGCAGTTTCAATTCCCAGACCAGGCATTGTGAGTGTTTATTGAGCGAAAACACCTAAAGCTCCACAAGGCTCCGGCAGGGGGGGGGGGGGATGAACCCTGCTGTACTCTTTCACTACAACTTTCTCTCATTCTTTCTTCCTGTTTCTGTTGTACCTGCACTTCAAAGGGCCAGCCTTGTCACACTCTGTGTCACGCTGAATCTCCCCGAGAACTACGTTAAGGGTACAGACACGTGTCTGTGGAGTGCTCAGCCACTTGCACGTTAATAAATGAGTTGCAACATCACTGGTGCCAAGCTGTATCGGCCTTTGCCGTTCCTTTGGATAACATCAGTGGCGTGGAGAGGAGAGGCCGGTATGCATGTGCGACTGCTGGTCTTCCATAAATAACCTTGCCCAGACCTGTGCCTGAGAGGGTAACTTTCTAGGTGCAATCCCATGATCATTTATGATTGAAGGGGATCACAATGTGTGTGTGTGTGTGTGTGCGCACGTGCGTGTGTTGGCTCCAACATGACCCCATCGTGGTGCTCCAGCATAACCACAGCCGCATGGCTGAAATGAGTAAAAGAAAATATATATATATATATATGGTATTGGTAATGTTTACATTATAAGCTGCTTCTATTGCATAATCTGCATATTGCAGTGACTTTCATGATCACTTCTGGGGCAATTTCATTTTGCCTGACTCTGAGCTACATTGTGCTTTTTAACACAATACATCCTGAAAGGGATTTTCCCAGATGATAAATCACAGCTTCTGGCATTTAAATAACTGATGTATATCAAGTATGTGCAACATGTGCCTTGTCAGCCAGAAACACCCAGACCTTTAAGTCTAAACAAGAGTTGGTGGCTTTTCTTTATAATTTTAGCGAAGAAGCTGTTTATTGGTTTGTACCAATATCTTCCAACTAATAATAAATTATCACTTGTATGGAGAACAGTAAGATTCAAAGTGATGACTTGCATATTTATTTTTAATACATTATGGCAGATTCGAATGCAAATATGCTTATCAATCATAGTTGTGTATAATAGCTTCTCCTTTTATGATACATTGTCAATTTGCTCTTCTTCTATGCAAATCTTTTTTATATTCACCTCAAAAACGACTAATCTGAACAAGGAAGAAATCAGTATCAATACAACAGCAAGATAAAACCTAAATTATATTCAACAAAGATTTCTGATCCTTATAAGGCTAGAAAATATTATTACAACCAATTCAGTTCAAGTTACAGACTTGGTTGTTTTGTTTCTACTACACCAGCTAAAAGATGTGCATGCATGTGTGCTTGCAGGCATGTCTGTGAGGTTAAGAACTTTGCTTCTCAATTACAAGATTTCAGGTTCAATCCCACTATGTGGCACCTTGGGCTTATAGTCTTCCACTATAACTCCAGACTTTCCAAAGCCTTGTGAGTGGATCTAGGTGAAAACTGAAAGAAGCTGGTCATGTGTGTGTATGTCTTTGTCTTCATATCACGTGATAATTTTAATTCCAATATTCTGCAAAAACACATCTGGCCATGTAGAAATATTAACTTGCTTGGAAACAGGTGAGGGTTGGTGACTTGAAGAGCATCTAGCTGCAGAAAATTTGCCTCAACAAACCCATGCAAGCATGGATAAGTGGAATTCAAAGTGACAATAATGATATATATGTGCATAATATTACATAAGTGTGTATATGACTATGTATATGCGTGTGTGCATCCTTATCTTGACATTGGGAAAGTGTCACCATCATACTAGCAGTCTGACTTGGAAACATGTCCAGCCTTGGACAAATATTACCTTGCTTGGAAACAGTTGAGGGTTGGATAAAAGTAAACACATCCAGCTATAAAAAAAGTCTGAATTTTGTGATCCATGGGATCATGGAAAAGCAATGATGATTTGCAACTGGTTAACTTGCTAATATTAATACTCTTCTATATTCTTACAGAAGCACAATATATCACAGATGAAAGTAAATTAGATGCTCTACATGTAAGTATAAGTTATTCTGTGTTTTTTTTTTTTTTTGTTTGATGAAAGTCCATACAAGTTTAGCTGGGTTTTTTTTATATGAATTGAGGTGACACATAGAAAATATCCATGCCAGTGACATGTAGAGATCACAACACATAAAAGGCACTCGTGCCACTGACACATAATAAGCAGCTCATGCCAATGACAAGTGGCACCTGTGCCAGTGACACATAAAAGGCTCCTGTGCCAGTGACACGTAAATGGTATCTCTGCCAGTAACATGTAAATGGCACCTGTGCCAGTGATACGTAAGAGGCAGCCATGTTGGAAACACATAAAACACCCAGTACTCTCTGTGGAGTGGTTGGCATCCAGCCATAGAAACCAAGCCAAAACAGCTTACCAGTTCTAATCAAACCATCTATTCCATGCCAGCATGGAAAACAAGACAGTAAATGATGATGATGTTGATGAATCTAAGATCCAGAGTAGGTCAAGAATGTAGGAACAATATGAAATGTCCATCCATAATTTATTAGATCTAAACTAAAAAATTATTTTAGGTAACTCAAGGATTTTAATTTGTCTATATTTACTTTATTGAAAAATCTTTCTTTTACTGTATGAAGAGATGGTTAAATATATAAAAAAAAGTATTTGCATCTTTTGAACTTTTTTTTTTATTATTCTGCCTCCCTTTAGCGTTATTTCATCTGTCTTTACATTCTGAGTTCAGATTCTGCCAAAGTCAACTTTGCCTTACATCTTTTCAGGGTCGATAAATTAAGTACCAGTTGTATACTGGGGTCAATCTAATCGACTGAACCCCCTCCCCTAAATTTCAAGCCTTGTGCCTTGAGTAGAAATGGTTACTCTGCCTCCCTATTTCTCTGTCACACTCTAACCTTTCATCATCTGATACTGGATCACCTCCTCTAATGCCCCCTCCGTTATAGCAAGACACCTGTTTCTGCCTCTCTGTCTCTTTGTCACCCTCTAACCTTTCATCCTCTGACATGAGCTCCCCTCCTTAAATGCCTTTGCCCCTCTCATAATTCCTTGTTTTGCGCGTTACTTGGTGACTCTGCTAGTGCTGGTGCCACGTAAAAAGCATCTAGTCCCCACTGTAAAGTGATTGGCATTTGGAAAGGCATCCAGCTGTAAAAATCAGGCTAACTTCACCTGTGCTAGTGCCACATAAAAATCACTGTCCTATCTGCAGAGTTGTTGGTGTTAGGAAGGGTTCCAGCAATCAAAACCCTGCCAAAACAGACAGAGTAGCATAAGGTAGTTTTTCTACCTGGCCAGCTCCTGTGAACTGCCCTACCTATGCATGCATGGAAAACAGACATTAAATGATGATGATGACGACGATGACAACAACTTCATGCAAGTTTGCTTATCAATCACATTTTCAGGTTCAGTCTCAGAACAATGCAAAGCCTTATGAGTGGATTAGGTTAATGGAAAGTGAAGGAAACCCATCATGTATGTGTGTATGATTGCTTGTATGTATGTAACTTGTAATATATTCCACTCAGCCGAGGGACTTGGTGACCTCACTATTGATAGTGCCACCAAAAAAAAAGTACACTCAATGAGTGTGTGTGTATATATATATATCAGGTCATCCCATAAGTTCTGTCCGAATTTTGAATAAAGAAAACAAGTGGTCAAATGTTATATTTAATTGAAATTTAATCATCAATGTACTTTCCCTGATTATCTATGACTTCCTTCCAACTATTTACAAGCTTTTTAATCCCATCAATGTAAAACTCTTTTGGTTTCAAAGCGAAGAACTCTGAAATGTCAGTTTCAACCGCCTCCTGGCTTGTGAAAGTTATGTCCCTCAAATGATTCTGTAAACTACAAAACAAATGGTAGACTGAAGGAGCAAGGTCAGGAGAATAAGGTGGATGAGGAATTTTTCCCCAACCAAGCTCTTCGATATTCTGTGATGTGATCTTTGCAGTGTGGGATCATGCATTGTCCTGATGAAGCATCACTCCTTTTCGATTCACTAAAGCAGGTCTTTTTTCCTTCAAAGCTTGGTTCAAATGCTGTAATTGCTGACAGTAGACTTGAGCATTGATTGTTGCATTAGGTGGTAACAAAGTGAATTACTCCTTTGCAATCCTACCAGATAGAGAGAAGAACCTTTTCCCCCATGAAGTTCCCTTCTCATTTGTGGTTGAGCTTTTTCCCTTTTACCAAGTCACTGTTTTTGATAGAAGATCCATTTTTCGTCACCAAGTCACAAGTCTATCCAAAAAAGAGTGAAATGAGTTCGCGAAAATGGAGAGAAGAGCAGTTGTCAACTCGGGATTTGTGGTTGCTTTCTGACAATTCATGAGGCTCCCATTTTCAAAGTTAGAAACCTTTCCAAGTTGTTGAAGATGACGATGAAAAGTTGTATGGTTTGAACTAAGCTTTATTGCCAAGTCTTCAACTGATAATGCTGGATGTTCTTCAAATAATGCCTCAAAGATCTTATCATCAAACTCAACTGGACGTCCTGTTTGATCTTCATCTTTAAGGCTGAAATCTCCACTTCTGAATTTTGCAAACCATCTTCTGCAAGTTCTTTCATTCAAGCATTCTTTCCCATAAACTGAGTGTATGTTTCGAGTCACTTCGGCTGCAGAGTTTACTTTTTTGTACTCATAAAGCATTATGTACCTCAAATGCTCTTTGTTAGAAAGAGTTTTAATCAAAGAAATTTTAATTCTATTATTCTGTGATATAATATTTAATTTGTTTAAATGCAAGTATGCTGTGCGCGAGAAGACCCAGCAGGACAAGTGAGGCCATAACCCATGGCCCCTACCTGGGACGTAGTCAGTCCACCTGTGCATACCTTCCTTCTTGGGACACATAACTCTACTTGTGAAGACCTGTTGAGGCAAGTGAAAATCAAAAATCAAAGAATCAAATCAAAATCGATGAACATCAATGGAATTTGTAGTTTTGTGGTACCAGTGCCGGTGGGACATAAGAAACCATCCGAACATGGCCATAGCCAGTACCGCATCGACTGGCCTCCGTGCTGGTGGCACATAACAAACACCATCCGATCGTGGCCATGCCAGCCTCGCCTGGCCTCCGTGCCGGTGGCACGTAAAAAGCACCATCCGAGCATGGCCGTTCGCCAGCCTTGTCTGGCACCTGTGATGGTGGCACATAAAAAGCACCCACTACACTCACGGAGTGGTTGGCGTTAGGAAGGGCATCCACCTGTAGAAACACTGCCAGATCTGACTGGCCTGGTGCAGCCTTCGGGCTTCCCAGACCCCAGTTGAACCGTCCAACCCATGCTAGCATGGAAAGCGGACGTTAAACGATGATGATGATGTACACAAATGCATAAAAATAATTTTTAATTCCATTAGACATTCTAAAATACTATATTTCATTCAATTATAAAAAAGGTAAAATCGGACAGAACTTATGGGATGACCTGATATATATATATATTACTAAATTAAGCACATAAATGCGAAACAAGGTGAATAACATAGTACTTGAATTCCAGAGGTAGAGTAATATGCTTTATTATTATCAAAGCTGCAAAAACATCAAAAATATTGCAGTAAACTGCTACTCAGAGTTTCACGTTTCCATTTGTTGGAGAGTTTAGATTCCCAATCTAAAGTGTCCAACAAACAGGAACGTGAAACTTTGTGTAGCAAGTTATTGTGATATTTTTGTGATGTTTTTGCAGTTTTAATAATAATAAAGTATGTGTGTATATATGCAAACTATATAAAAAAAAAAGTAGAGTTTACTTATTCTCTCGAAAACTGAAGTTTCACTCCATTGATACTCAGTAAAATTCTTTACACTGTCTTCAAGGCAACTGATGAATAATACAAGTTCTCAATAGTTACATAACTCTTTCAGTTGTTGAGTGTGACTGCTTGACATTAACTAGCTGGCCCATTGTATATCTAGAATCACTTCATCCTTCAAGAGTGTAATTTGAAAGAAATTTACCTTTTTCTTGTGACACCTGTATAGTGCATTAGTGTAACTGATCTTAGCAGCTGTTGTTGAGGAGTGGTTTGGAAGCAGTATCCAGTTTCTAGTATACTTTAACAAATGTTCTTGTAAGGCATTATAATTTTGTCTACAAGCTGGACTATTAAGGGATTATCAACTCTTTCAAATCCCTCTGATTGCTAACCTGAGACCCTGTCAAGTTACGGTCTAAAACCAGCGATTAATTCAAAGATTTGGGAACTGGTTATGTTTAATAGTCAAGGATGAATTGTTAAAGCTAACGCTTCCACTGTTTCTCCCCACTGGCAAAGTCAGTTTCTCCAAAGTGAGTTCAAGTGCCCCCCACCCCAAATATGCTGCAATACATGTGAAATATTTTTTCTTTCATAAAATTGGTTATGTTGTATGTGCCTTCTTATAAATATATTTAATATAATTTTATCTTGGACTGTGTTTGAGAGATACTTTGGTTTTATACACTTGTCAAGTAAGCATACAAAACAGAATGCTGGTGTAGCATTTTGATGGTGGATTTGACTCGACTTCTATTGCTTCAAGCTGTCATACTGGTTATGTTGCCTATACTGTTATAGCTAACTTTGGTAGTTGCCAGAAATAGTCTAACATTTACCCTACTTATATAGAATGCTATATTATATTATCCATGATAAGGGAAGACCTACTGACACTTAACTCAGAACAATAACTCACTGGAATGCCATCTCTGCTCATACTTTTCCTGCAAGCATTAATTTAGTTTATTCAAGCCATAACCAATCATACCCATCTCAGAGGGTCCGCATAAAGGTTTGGAACTCCCTTTCTTCTGACTAGGCTAATTGTTAATAGTTCCAAGGTTAAATCCAAACTTTATTCAGAACCATCCTAAATAATCTAACTTTAATGGAATTAATTGTTAAGAGTAACACTCATACTAAATGATGGAATAAACTAGACGATTCTGACAAGCATTAGATAAAAAAGTATCAAAAATGACATTTATATATATATCTGCATCAAGTATTCATGTTAATGTTTGATTTATATGTTATTCATGCCAGAAGAGTTGGGAAAAAGTAATATACATATTTAACCCATGCTAGCATGGAAAACGGACGCTAAACGATGATGATGATGAAGGGGCAATTCGCAAATATTTCATTCATTGAAATATCACAATCATAATATCTTGAAATTGAAGTAATAATGAGATTTTACTTTATTAGGTTTGTAAATAATATTTTTATTCTCTTTTTCAGAAATTAAAATCTCTACTGAAAATACCTCTAATCACAGCAGATCAAAAAACAACCACTAATTGGTCACTACCTGAGAACATTTTGACAAAAATTAACACATATTGGTCTAACAACACATCACATCATTCAATTCAATGATCGAGATTTATTTTATATTTAATATAATTTGGTTATATTTTCATTAAGCCAATTAAGATAAATGAATTTATTGAACTTTAAAGATTTCTTTTGGAAAATTATACTTTAAAATGTAAACTTTCACAATCGAAGTTTTGTCTAAAATTATTTTATCCTGACAAAGTGTTTAACTCTTTTGATACCAACCCACCCTGGTTCTAATGATACAAGCTTCCTGTTTTAAAGTGATCTAAACATGTTCTTAAAGAACACCCACATTTAAGTGACAATAAGCATTACTTCTCCGTGTGAATACTTTCCCTATATCTTAATAGTGATTTTCTTAATGCACTATTTTGCTAGTTGCAGAACCAGTGACTATATAACACTGTCTTTTCTATATATTGCAAGCTGGGATAGACTATGCTATGTTAGGCAGATGAGTGCCCATCACCAAGGATGATCCAATAAGGTCAAAATCCTGTGATACGGTGGTCTCCAAGCTAGGATAGTAAGGAGTTCTCTCCCTGCTTGCAGTAGATACATGCTTTTCTATTCTAGGCACAAGGCCTGAAATTTTGGGGGATGGGGCCAGTCGATTAGATCGCTTACAGTTCACAACTGGTACTTAATTTATCGATCCCAAAAGGATGAAAAGCAAAGTCGACCTCAGCGGAATTTGAACTCAGAATGTAAAGACAGACGACATACCTATTTCTGTACTACCCACAAGGGGCTAAACACAGAGGGGACAAACAAGGACAGACAAATGGATTAAGTCGATTACACCGACCTCAGTGTGTAACTGGTACTTAATTTATCAACCCTGAAAGGATGAAAGGCAAAAGTCGACCTCGGCAGAATTTGAACTCAGAACGTAACAGCAGACGAAATACGGCTAAGCATTTCGTCCAGCGTGCTAACGTTTCTGCCAACTCGCCACTTGTAACATATAGATTGCAAAGTGCAGGAGGAAGCATCCTCTTGTGGTTAAAATATTAGTATCATCTGTTCTTAAAGAATACCCTTGCTCAAGTAACCATTAACATTACTTCTTGGTGTGAATACTGCTCCTATCTCTAATCACAAGATTTACTAAATTTATTGTTTTCAAATCAATGAAAACAATAGTGTATATCAAAATAAGTATAGTGACAAACGGATTAAGGACCCACTACAAATGAATGATACAGTCAATATGATTATTACAACTCTGAACAAACTATAACTTTTATACATTACTAGAGGCTATTGACTTGCCTCTTCAACCCACTTTAGAGAAACTGACGTTGTCAGCAGAGAGAGATACAGTGGAACTGTTAGCTTTACCAATTCATCCATTACTATTAAGCATATCCAGTTCCCAAATCTTTGAATTAATCACTCATTTTAGACAGTAACTTGATAGGAACTCTTGTTGATCTTAAAGCAGCAATATTTATATCAATGGGACCTGGTCCTGAACTCTTTCAGAAAGAAAATAAGACCTGGTCGAAACTGAAGAATATAGAGAAGTGGCACAAATATTTCCCTGCTGAATTTATTATATTCTCCATGTACTCAGGATCTAGAGTTTTCACTCGTGCATACTCTTTACCCTTTTACTTGTTTCAGTCATTTGACTGCGGCCATGCTGGAGCACCGCCTTTAGTCGAGCAAATTGACCCTGGGACTTATTCTTTGTAAGCCCAGTACTTATTCTATTGGTCTCTTTTGCCGAACCGCTAGGTGACGGTGACACTGAATCTCCTCGAGAACTACGTTAGGGGTACATGTGTTTGTGGAGTGTTCAACCACTTACACATTAATTTTATAAGCAGGCTGTTCAGCTGATCGGGTCAATTGGATCCCTCAATGTCATAACCAGCGGAATGCCAGTAAAGCGGTTAGACTGAAACATGTAGGAAGAATGGGTGAGACAGCTACTGGGATTCTTGGAAATACAAAATATTTAAAATCAACTGAACTTTATCCCATTTGTGATGAATTCATTAGGATTCTTCGTGAAGGAGGAGAGACTACAGAAGCAGTCAATAAGTTGTATGCTTTGAAATGCAATCAAGGAAACCATTTTCTCTGTAAAGTGGTTGGCATTAGGAAGGGCATCCAGCCTTAGAAACCAAGCCAAAACAGACTATGGAACTTGATGTGGCCCCTGGCCTTGCCATCCCACCCATGCCAGCATGGAAAATAGATGTTAAAGGATGATGAAATGAAAGTTGAGGAGAATGTGGAACTTGTCTTGTGTAGATGAGCCTCAGTATGCAAAACTGAAAAGTTATATATATTTTTTTATTTTGAAAAATCTTTTCTAAAACAAGTTTTTCCTAATATATTTTCAATTTTTGCTTAATGATATTTCCTTTACAGTTTTAAAACTCTTCTTGTCCAATTCTTGTATGCTAGAAAACATGATTTTGAACTTTTATCATCTGTTCTGAGCTAACCATCCCATGGTTAAACCCTTTAATAATCTCCAAAATAACAAGTACATCATTTAATAAATTTATTTAATCAAGCTTCAAGAATCTATTAGTTCACAAAGTAAGTCTTTAATGAAAAAAATTTCCTATAAATTAGACTATCATATTTTGGCAGCAAATACTCCTTCTTCCATTTGTGAATCCCATTTCTCAACCTGAAAAAGAAAAAACATACCCGAGTTAATAAAATAAAAGTTATATATGCAGGCATGGCTGTGTGGTTTAGAAGCTTGCTTCCCAACCACTGTAGTTTTGGATACAACCCCAAAATACACTACCTTTCACAGTGTTTTTTGTTATAGCCCTTGGCTGACCAATGCTTTGTGAGTGAATTTGATACACAAACTAAAAGAAGCCAATCATGTGTCTGTGTATACATGTGTGTGCACACGTGCATGTGTCTGCTTCTCTTGACATGTGATGCTTGTAAACGAGTGTCACCAACATACAATCAGTATCGTTTGTTTCCAGTCTTCCATGAAAAACGTTCATGGGGAAATATTACCTTGTGAAACTGGTGAGGGCTGGTGATAAGGTTATCAAACCATAGCAAATCTGCCTCAGTGAACCCCATACAAGCATAGAAAAGTAGATATTAAATTTTTTTTTTATTAAAATCACGCATATTTGCAAGAAAAAATATGTACATACCCAAGCATTTGGGCAAATGGACCTGAAAACTCTCTTGAAGTAATCACATGGCTCGTAGTCTTCTCCCTTGATTTTGTGACATCTGTGATAGTCTACATAGTTCTGCCAGCAATTTCTGTTCAAAAATATTAAAACACAAGCAATAAGAAAATAGTGGATGCGAAGACATTTGTTTTCAGAAATTGGAATAAGTAATACTGAAAGACTTTTTTAACAAATGACAATACTAGCAATTGTTTCTACACTTGAGTACTGAATCACCATTTAACATTTAAATTGACCGTATCTGGCCCAAATATTCTACTTCTATGTTACCAGATCAGGGCTTTCACACCTACTCTACAATGTTATTCTAAGAGTAAACAATCATGTCATTGAACTCCCAAAGCTATGAGATATGTGATTACTTCATAGTAATGTGAATAAATAAGCATCACATTTTACTGAGTAATCTGAATGGTAAAGAATTAAGCATTCAGCTATGAAATAGAACAATTGTTTTTGTGTATAAGGCAAACTGAAGCTATATCAATTATGTGCTCAATATATATGTTGTCAAATATTATTCCTGTTTTATGTTCAAACTATTCAGATTCAGCCTCTCACATCCACTCTACAATGTCATTCTAAAAATAAACAATCACATTACCAAAATCTCAAAGCTACAAGATTGTACCTGATTAATTCAAAGATGTCCAAGGATTAAATGAAAACTATCAACCAACTTAGACTGACACTCATATATTTCCTTTCAATATTAAATCAATTTTGTAAGCAGAACCTTTACTCAATCTGGCTTAATGAAAATTATTTACATAAACAAATTTTAGCTTACCTGGTTTGATTCTGGTTAGGAAACCTTGCATCAAATGGAGCAGTTTGAAGCTTTACTTCTTCAGCCATGTTGACTGGTAAACTATAATTAGAAAGATTAAAACATGGTAGTTCTGGTGAAGCATTACATGGCATAACTTTACAGAAGGTTGTTGCATAAGGCCAGAACAATGTGAGAAGATACAAAGTAAACAACAAAAAGAAAACAAAACAAAGTTGCAGTTTAACCTCATAAAAGATGTATATAGTGTGTCAGCAATGAAGTACTAGTAAAATGTAGAAGCTCAGTGTGCAACCATGTTTCCGGTTCAGTCCCACTGCATAGCACCTTGGGCAAGTATCTTCAACTATAAACCTTGATCAACTAATGTGAGTGAATTTGGTTGACGGAAACTGTGGAAGTTTGCTGTGTCTGTGTGTGTATACATACATATATGAGTGAAGGTATGTCTCTGTGTCTATGTTTGTCTGCACTCCACCACTTGATAACCTTGATAGTTAATATCCCTGTAACTTAGCAGTTAACATCCCTGTAACTTAACAGTTTGGCAATGGTCACCAATAGAATAAGATCAAGACTTAAGAAAAAGTAAGTACTGGGACTGATTTATATTATTTACATTAGATGGATATTTGTCCTCATTTTGTTAGTTGTTAACACGTTTCAGCAGATATTCCCTCCAACCTTCATCAGGTGTCTTGGGGAAATTTCGAACCTGGGTTTTCATTTCCAAGGTATTTTTCGATGTTATTATTATTCAGGTCACTGCCTGGAATCGAACTCAGAATCTTGGGGTTAGTAGCCCGTGCTCTTAACCACTAAAGTGATGATGAGGACAAATATCTGTCAAATGTAAATAATGTACATAATTCCTCATCTCTTAAATATATGCTGCTTCTTCCATCATCAAGGGCAGGGGAGGGGGGCATTGGCATGTCAAAACATTGAACTAGAATTTTATAAAATAAATTATCTTTTTCATATCTCCTCCTCCTCCTTGTGCACATGCACAGCATCTTTGGTAACTATGGAAACAGTTCTTCACAATCAGCTATGCAACACATGGTGCTTCTTTGCTTTGGTTATTATGGAAAAAGAAATTTTTGCCACAGTGATATGTAAAATAGTCGCTTCTGATTGGCTAAATAAAATACCCAAATTTTGAATATTTTAAAGGCTAATAACTTTTAATTATGGATTTATAGGAAATATGAATTTCATTTTCATAATTAGTATACAAAATTTAATCCATATACCAAATTTGAAGACAATTGGAGCAAAATTGTAAACAGTGATGAAAACCACAAAAATCTATTCTCTCCAAAAGTGTTACAATATTCAGAAATGCATGGAAAATTGGATACTAAACCTGTGTTCTTGGGAAATGTTTGATCATGACAACTTATTTTCTTAAATATCCCCACAATATACAGGCTTATAAAGCAGACCCAAAAGTACCACCAACATAAAAGTCACCTGGGGTGAAGTGTCCCCACCTCTAGCTACACTACTATCCAGAAGGTAATTAAAACATCACATTTCAATCACCCCTTCATTTACTTAAACCAGTGGTTCTCAATCATTTTACTTTTTGCCTAAGGACCCCTTCAATTCCTATTTTACTCAGATGGGCCCCCATAGCCATTCAATGTTTAGAGAACCCTATTATATTTTTATCTTTTACTTGTTTCAGTCATTAGACTGTGGCCATGCTGGGGCACCACCTTGAAGAATTTTTTAATCGAATGAATCAACCCCAGTACTTAATATTTTTGGCTAAACCTGGTACTTATTCTATCGGTCTCCTTTGCCAAACTGCTAAGTTACAGGGACGTAAACACACCAACACTGGTTGTTAAGTGGTGGTGGGGGGACAGACACAAAGACACACACACACACACATATATATATATATATATACAGCTGGTTGCCCTTTCTAACACCAGCTACTTAGCACAGACTATATACGACAGGCTTCTTCCAGTTTCCATCTACCAAATCCACTCACAAGGCTTCGTTCAGCCCAAGGACATAGAAGAACACTTGCCAAAGGTGCCATACAGTGGGACTGAACTCAGAACCATGGGGTTTGGAAGCAAGCTTCTTACCACACTGGAATTATTTTTTTAAAAATTATTAAAATATTTTATGTATTATAAATTTTAACCAAATCTTATATTGGACCCCCAAGGGACACATGGACCCTGGTTGAAAAATACAGTTTTGAACAATAACAAGGATGTCATGAAATTGAAATTGCATTAGAAATACAATGTTGGAGGTACCCCCAATGACCTTAAATAGCTAAAGGACATGGTTTGAAATTAGATAAAGCCATAAATAATAACATGTAAATATTGGGTTAACAGTAAAAATCAAATATTTCACATTCTTTCAAAATTTCTAAATTCTTATGACATAACAAACATGTGTGTGTATGTGTGCGTGAACACATCGAGTGACATTGCTGAGTTTACTTAGCAAGTAGTAAAATGTGTTTTTGTCACATGTATGCTATAGTTACAATTACGTCATGGACAGGTAGTTGGAAAAAAGAGCCAATGTGAAATCTTGTGTTAAACTTGGGAAGTCTGCCACAGAGACATTAAGTGTGCTTTGGCAAGCTTACAGCAATGAAAGAGCAGTTGTCACAATAGAAGAGCCCGTCATCTCCACAACCGAAGAAGGCATGACAGAGCTGCAGCTCAATCAAGAGCATGCTTATTGATTTTGGGGTTTTTTTTTTACATCTGCAGTATTGTGCATCAAAATTTTCATCCTAGGGACAGACCATCAACTGAGAGTTCTACTGCAACATTTTGAAACATTTGAGGGAGGACAATCAGCTAAAGTGACCGGATCTGTGGAACACACAAAAAATTGGATTCTTCATAACGATAATGCAGCCTGTAAACAAGCTCTCTGCACTTGTGTTTCTTGCCAAAAATAACATGGCATTACTTCAGCACTCACTCTATTTGCCAGATTTAGCACTTGCAAACTTCCACTTCTTCCCCAAAATGAAAAGGCAGCTCAAAGGTCAGCATTTTAACACCGCTGTCAAGATCCAGAGCGAATCACAGAAGGTCCTCAACTCGCTTACGGAAAACAACTTCCAGGTAAGGTTCCAGAAGTGGTAGGAACACTGGGACCAGTGTATTGTTGTGCAAGGTGACTATTTTGAGGGAGATGATGTTAAAATTTAGGTAAATAAGTTATTTTTTATTAAACATAACTACCGTAAATCCTCGAGTATAATCCGCATTTTTTTTCCAAAATTTAAAGGTCAAAATACCCAGTGCATATCATACACGAGATTAAAAATGAAAATTATTTTCTAAGCAATGTTCAAGTCTCTATTTGTTGTCCGGCAATGTTTATTCAGACGCATTTTGTGATGTCGGTCGCGAAAATACCTTAAGCTAAGCCTGAAAGCAATGAAGTCATAAAAGAATCATCCATAACTTGCAGTAAGCAACATTTATTAAACGTTATTATTGTTATTTCTTTATTTTCTGCAAACAAAATGCACAAAAATGCTACATGTTTGCATTATGCTATATATACAATAATAATAAAGGACGTTACCATATACATTTTTACAAACCAAGGACGTTATATAGACCTCCTTGACTCAAGTTAGAGAAGGGGTGCATATTATACACAAGATTTAGGTTTTTCAGAGGTACAGCCCCCTAAAAATCCCCTGCGTATTATATTCAAGGGCAGACAATACTCGAGGATTTACGGTAATCTGAGAACTTTTTGATATCACCTCGTACAAAAGATTCTTTAATTTCAATGAGTCAAAACATAAAGATCATAGTTCTCAACCATGTTTTGCCTATGGACCCCTCTGATCCCTCTTTTACTCTAACTTGACCTCCAGTGCCATTCAATATATATAAATAAAATCCTGCTGTATTTTTATAATTATATATTAGGAATTGTATAAAAAAAAATTGTTAAAATATTTTGTGCATTGTAGGAAGTATAAGCAATTTATTGCATGTAAATTTTAGCAACAAAATATTATGTGAACCCCAAGGACCAAGTGGACTCCAGTTGAAAACCACTGATATAGATTGATGAAGGATGAGCTGAAGAGATGATCAGACACAGCAAAATGATAAAGATGAAAATAGATGCTGTAAAGATGAAAGTGGTAAGAAAAGAGTAAAATCTATTGAAGAACTTAGTAGAGTTAAGAACAAGGCAAATGAAGAGTTGAACTTTTTACACTTGGATAATAATGAATTAAAAATCATTAAAAATTTATACGGTGATCCACAGAAATCATTGCTTGACCTTCCAGTTTCCAAACAAGTGAACACACATAAACGTTCATTCTACATAATTTTAAAAGAAAAATTGAATATGCATCATGTTGCCAGGAAATCTGTGCAGCTTTTATTTACTGACAGATGAACAAAATGAAAAGGATACCAGTCAATCAGTAAGGAACTGCTTGATTATTTGAATTATCATCATCATTTAACATTTGTTTTTCCATGCTGGCATGGGCCATGGGGGGTGGGGACGACCAGGGTCCATTGTCTCTTCTGGCATGGTTTCAAAAGTTGAATGCCCTTTCCAAGACCAATCACTTTGCAGAGTGTAGTGGCTGCTTTTTGTGTGGTACCAACACCAGTGTTTTTTATGTGGTACCAGCACCAGTATCAATTCTACCAAAGTGGATGGCAAGTATGACTAAATATGGATGTACATCTAAATGTGAAAGTAATTTGATGTTGAATCATCTCTTTTTAATTGGAAGGGCAGCAACATCATGAGTTTGTTCCACATGGTCAGGTAAACAATGAAAAGTAATGTTCTGCAATGTAAAGGAATAGACCTGAAGCCTAAACAAACAGAATCTGGATACTACACCACACTAATGCCCCCACTCACATATCACTCATTAACCCTGATTCATTGGCAAAGCTGAAGACCTTTCTTATCTTTCAGTCATGTTACTTACTAGATCAACCCCTTGCAAACTTTTATTTGTATTCAAAGTTGAAATCCACACTGAAAGGTTCAATTTAAACACCAGGAGAGACTAAAAATAATTTGCTTAGAGAAATATGCACTAACTCTAAAAATGCATTCCAAAACTGAAAGAAACATTGGGAAACCAGAGGGAAACCAGTCTAATTAAATTATAAGTAAAACAATTGTTAATAAAAGAGTTTAGTTTCATTTGGGGCAAACCCCAAGTACAAACTGCAGGAGCTATTTAAAGATATTACAAGCTCTTCTCCTGGTGGTAATTGAAGCTACTGCACTGTTAGAAACCTTTCTGAATCTTCAGCAGGTATCTCAGGGTCACAAGCATTTCACCCCTTTGCATGTACCCTTTGCTTGAGTGGAGTAGCAAAGACTGAATTAGCCCTCACCAGCAGAAGGGTGCCATCTGCAGTCTCATCAACCACAACCACCTTGAGATGGTTTCAGCTGCCATGACTATCTCCTTGGCAGCTTTCATCAGTTATCTGGTGGAGGTAGTACACCAATCTTGCAGAAAAACTGTGATAATCAACTTCTACAGGGAATAAGACTGCATTGTAATCCTTTGATGAGAGCCACATGAACCATGTCTTGGAATTTGACTTTCTTCAGTTGGTGAGGAAGGTCAAATCTGTCTCCTCTGAGCATTATGAGTTTAGCCACAATGATTGTTTATCTGTTCCTGGATAGGACTACATTATCTACACTAAATGTGTCCTTGTCCTTTAAAAGTAGGCAATAAAACAGACAGTGTTGACCCCTTTGATTTACCAGTAAATTTAGACAGGTTACTGCAACCAGACTACTGAAAAATCTTCAACAGTATCAATATAGAGCAATAGTTTCCATGCATTGACTGCAGTGACATTTTTATGTCAGCATTCATCAGCACAAATAATTTATAATAAAGAGGCCAGTGATTTTGGGGGATGGGATAAGTCAATAACATCAGCCCCAACTGGTACTTATTTTATCAAACTCGAAAGACTGAGAGGCAAAGCTGACTTCAGCAGAATTTGAACTCAGAATGTAAAGACAGGCAAAATGCTGCTAAGCATTTTACCAAGCATGCTAACAATTCTGCCAGCTCACCACTTTTAAAATGATTTATAATAACGGAAGCTTAACTGGATTTGATTTAATATGAATCAAGAAAAGCAAATGCAAAATACAATTTTTCAACACTAAATGATAAGATATATTAAAGGAATTAAGATTAAAAAAAAAAAAAGAATCAGCTTGCAAGCCTTCTAACTGTGTTTTCTATAGAATTCTAACATTTACTAAAGGCAATCAGTTTTGCAATGTTTTAACTGTCCTAGCTGTTTCTATTTGTTTTTTAACACCAGACCTACGATCAAAAGTAAATATACCAGATACAATCATCATTTTGGGTCAGTTTTTTGTCATCACTATTCTAAATTATTTTAGATAATGTAATCAGGAATACATTTTTCAAAGTATTCCCTTTTATGACAGCAGGATGTAATTTGAGGAACATTTGATTGTTATTTTTAACAGGTTGAGGAACTCCACAGAAGCTCTCCCACGGTCTATTTTCTGTGTGACTAGTATTGTTTAGCCTTAGATCAGTTCTACTCAAGCAAACCTATGATTAAAGACATTATAATCAGATTTTATTTCCTTCTAAACTATGTATCTGGGCACAAGCGTGGTTGTGTGGAAAGAAGTTTGTTTCCCAGCCATATAATTCTGGTTTCAGTCCCACCCACTGTATGACACCTTGGGCGGGCAAGTGTCTACTATAGACCAACACTGACCAAAACCGTGTGTGGATTTGGTAGATGTAAACTGAAAGAACACCACCGTTTAACAACCGTCCTTGTAGCGCAGCAGTTCAGCAAAAAGAGATCGACAGAAAACGTACCAAACATAAAAAAAAACGTACTGGGGTCGATTTGTTCAACTAAAACCCTTCAAGGTGATGCCCCAGCATGGCCACAATCTTTTGAATGAAACCAGTAAAGGAAGATAAAAGGTCTACAGTAGTGAACGTGTCCTTCATATTAAGAAAGTAAGGTTTGATTTGAAGATTTGGTTCATATATGATAAGCAACCAAATAAAAGCTTCCTTGTTGACTCACACAACTGCTGTTATTTATTTAACCCCAGATCTACCATGAATCGGACTCTGATCAAAGCATTCCAGATATGATTACTTTGAATTTAAGGTCTATACCATGTGATTACTTCTTCAGTTAAGAAGGATATAATTTGAAATTTGGCTGTTATTTCTAGTCGTTCAAATGACTACGTTGGACCTGTGCAAATATAGACTGTAGTGGTGGCCATGGTAGAGCAGTGCAAGGAAACCTTTGTTAGATCATAGGAGTAGCAGCTCTTCTGCATGAATTTCATTTCATGTGCTGTCTAGTAATGTTTGAGGTTACGCTATTATTTCTAAGTTTGTCTAAAGGAGAAATAGTATACTTAGGACAGTATTATAATTGTTGTTATTAGCCCCATATCACCCCTGGTCGAAACAGACCTAGGATCAAAGGCTTTCCATCCATATCATACAATTAATTTAGAAGAAAATCTATGATTACGTTATCTGTATTATGTGTCCTTTCCGTATTAAGAGAATGGGAACCGTGCGTTAAAACTAGCCGCAGAAACAGGTAGATAGATAAGTAAAGTAGCTTATGTGAAATATAGATATTTTTCAAGTTGATTTTCAAACTGTTCATCAGCGTTAAATATTGAGAACAATTGAACGAAATCCAACTTCTATAAAGCTTCTTCAATTACTTTTACATTTTTTTTAATATACTTTCGCGGCACATGAACTCATCAGTGTCGCCTTTCAAGTTTCTATTATTATCACAACTAGAAATAGATATTTTTTTAACCCTAATAACACAAAGTGTCCTTGCATGCCTCTTCATAAAAACGTTTTTTCATACATGAAAACATACCGAAGTTCCTGGCCGTAGCAAATGAATGATGATATTGAAGATTTCTTTTAACAGAGCTCTAATTATAATTATACTGATGAAATTCTTGAAAGTTACAAAAGAAATAATTATCTTAGAAGAGGAGGGTAAAATAAAATTAGACAATGATTAAATCCATTCTAACACTTAAACGTAATAAATCATGTGTTTACGTGACAAACAGGAATAGATAAAAGAGAGGTGGGTCTTCAAGGTTAGACAAAACAGACAATTTTTGAGTGCGATTTTGTAACCAATAATTAATAATGAAAGTGAAGATTAAAAATAAAAGTTATCGTTTAAAATAAAATAATATGGAATTATGGAATCATAAAAAGACAAGCGCGACAGAAAAATGAGGAAAAAAACTAATAATCTAATGGTTGGAGACGTGACTGGGAAGAATGGTGGATTAACTTAATTCCTGATATGATAACTGCAATGAAATTAATAAATAAAAGATAAAATAAATAAAAACTTGAATATGTAACAAAAGTATTAACTAGTGAGTTATTAAATAAAATTAAGCTAGTTTCCTTCATATGTGTCCGTCACTATGACCTTGTGGTTTATCAAGCTGGGCTAGACAGGTCACTACAGGTTATTTGTTAAATACTAACGAAAAACAAATGACAGAGCTAAAAGGGAATGAAATTATAAAAATAAGAGATTGTTTCTCTATTTATAATAAATAATATTGTTTAATGTAGTTGTGAAAAATATAAATAAACTTACGGAAATGTTAAGAAGCTCCGATAGAACAGAGACAAAGTTGTTTGGAGAAGATGGTCTGTTACAGGAAGTAAAGAGTTATCGCCCTTAGCAAACCACTCTTTTCTGCTCTTAGTCTAGAGATGGGGATATTTTACCGTATTTAGTTACCTCCCTTCTCAATCTAAGTTCGACTCCCGCCGATCTTGATTTAGTCCAGCTTCTTAAAATTAACTTAATATCTCCACAAATGTATCGCCTTGTGCTTCTGTTAAAAAGCGTTAGTTCCTTAATCAGATAAAACCAATAAAACTTGAATTTAAAGGGACAGCGTTCCAGTTGTGATCATTCTGCCTTTTTGTATATCAAAGACTCTTCCAAACTTAAGATTTGACTGCTGTTCCCAGCTGTCAAATCTCGTGAAGGAGGTTTGACTGTTATTTCTAACAAGTCGAGTACTACGTTAAAGTACCCTTATTCTCTACGGAATGGTTTTCAATATTTGCATCTAGCCATTTTCGAGATGTTCCTTTATCCACGTTTTTCCCCAAAATTTTCAGATAACATGCAGATAAAATACCCATAGGTTTTTTGCTCTTAATGACCTTCTAGATGGATTGCTATTCATAGCTAAGCCTTGTCTGCCCTAACATTGCTATTCATGGCTGAGCTCTGTTTGTCCATGCTATTGCCCCTTAACTGGGACAGCGAATGAGTAACACCAGGCATACTCACTCATTAGTGGACCTGTATACCTACTCACTGCTACTTTGAGAACCCCTACAGATTAGCTAGAAACCAGTTACTACATGTGGCCATGAGAAGGCCTAAGTTTTGGTAGCAAAGAGACATGCATTTGACTCTTCTTTTCACTTCCACAAAAGAAAGCTACCTGATGGAAAAAACTAAAAGCAGGACGCAGCACAGAAGAAGCATGTATTAGCAAGCACTACTACCACAACACCATAAAGTGATATACAAAGAACTGTGATTATTGTATTTAAATTTATAAAGATGGGAATACACTTCAGTTCAGTAACTGCTGAAGAACTTCTTGAAAACTTCTGTCAGTTTATTTTACCAATTTGCAATTTTTTTCTATTTGCTCTTTTGATTGTTCTTTAGTCCTAACTCAGCGTTGATCAAATAGGTCTGTGATCAAAGCTATTTCAGCCATGACCAGCACATTTTCCTTCACCCACCCCCACCCATATATCTACAACTACATTGTTGAATATGTTATTCTTTTCTCTGATGTAATTTGAGAGAGACTTTGCTGCTATTTCCTGCAAGTCAAGTACAGCATAGCAGCTTCCTTGTTCTCTGTAGGATGATTTTGGCTAAAATATCTAATATTCTTTTGACTGATGTCAACTCACCATCAAAGGATATATTTCATTTGCTTGTGAATTGAATTAGCTGAAATTTCATTTGTGTAAGAAATAACCATGATCTTTTGATAGCATTTCATTTTTACTAAACATATATACCTTCAAAGTTCTAGTGTGAGACAGTCCAATGGACAAGCATATAGCAAAACTGAAATTATCAGATTACAGAAACTTAATTTTGTTTTCCCCAGACATTTCTGTTGAATGTGGCAAGAGAGTCGAGGAGGAGGAGGAGTGAGAGAGAGGGAACGGTGAAGAGGAAAGGAGAAGAATAGGGAAGGGTGAGAGAGAAAACCAGAAAGGATGAAGAACAAGAGAGGGAGAGAGATAGACACTGTTCCCTCTCTCCCACTCCTCCTCCTTGATTCTCTCGCCACTGACACGTGACAAAAGAGAATCTTTCTGACCACCACCTTCATAAAGACAACAACGTGCTTATACTGTCTCCTTCATAAGTTCATCTTCTTAGCATTCATAATAATTTTTCTATCATCTTGGCTTAACAACCCTCACCGTTTGTTTTTACTGTTTTGTTCTCACTGTCCTGTTCTTGTTATCACTTTCACCCTCCGCAAAAAATCCCAAATTTTATTTAATTTGCTTTGCGGGAAGGACTGTTTAAACAAAGTCGAGTCTTGTCCTTACCTTCGAAATGCGGAGTAGATGAAATAGGGACGACTGAAGAAGGGGAAAATTCTTTATGTTGTATGTCTCATTTCTCTGTTTTTGTTTCTCATTGTGTTCAACGTTTTTTTGATGTCCTGTATGCATATATATAGAGGTATGTACATATATGTATGTATATATGCATATATTTATATATATATATATATATATATATATATATATATATATATATATATATATACACATATATATATACATATGTATAGATATATATATATATATATATATACACATACATATACATATATATATATATATATATATATACTACATATGTGGAAAATGGGCGTGTGTTTGTTTGTGGCGTTGTGAGCTAATTCCTCCTACATCATTGTATTGATTTTGATGAAACTTGACACGTTAGCAGAACTCATGTCTGGAAACCTCATGACATACTCAGTTATATGAGACAGATATAAAGGTCCCTCCAGGGGAGGGACCGTTATATCTACCTCATATAGCTAATTTTTTAAACACCCAAGTGAAATAACCCATAGCACCTGTACAATATTTTTTAAATATTCAAGGGAAGTAACCCATTTCATTATGTTCATTTACTTTGAATATTGATGTTTTGTGTGAAATATTTCTAATGTTTGTAGACAATATCACTTTTATACTTTATTTGACACATAAGTAGAACTCATGTCTGGAAACCTCCTGGCATACTTAGATTGTTGAAAAAAATTTATAATTGGGCCCTTCCAATGGATCCTTCTATCTACTACACATTAATATTTTATTTAAACAATCCAAGGGGAATAACCCATACCACCTGCAGATTTTCGCGAAGTGATCAATATTTGATTCTCATTAGCCAACCTAATACTGCATTTCACTACTCACAGTTTTGAACTGCTAAACATTATAATTGCACTTCCTTAATTTGAATCTTAAACCTTAAACACTTCATTCATACATACATTCTTTTTTGAATGCCCATTACTCCGATAATTCTGCATTTTTACAGTTACACATTTTCCATGGCAGTGGATAAAATTTTTATTCCACAAAGGTTTTCTAGTTGCTTCATGCAGGCATAGTGTGGGTTCGATCCTCGATTGTCAAATTTCACTTTACGCTTTTCTCACAATAAAACAAGTTTTTCTGAGAATGACAGCAGTTATACATTTCCCAGATGCCTTCATTAAGCAGAATAATGTCTTTGCCTCTCGCCAACCTACAACCACCTCTCTCACCAACCTCCAACAGTCAGTACAGGGCTGTAGTTGAAGACACTTTTCCAAGATGCTGAACCCAAAGCTATGTGGCTGTAAAGCTAGCTGCTTAACTACATGGCCATGCTTGCACCTATAAATCGGAATTTTATATAATTTTTCTGACTTAGGTTAGAGACAGAAAAAGTTTTAATATTTATGGAGATTTTAGTGGTATTTTGTCTGTCTTTATGTTCTGAGTTCAAATTCTTTTGTGGTCTACTTTGCCTTTCATCCTTTCGGGGTCAATAAAATGAGTGCCAGTTGAGCACTGGGGTCAATGTAATTGATTAACCCTTTCCCATGAAATTACTAGCCCTGAAAGCAATATTTATGGAGACCAAACTAATCAAAGTGTAAAACATTTTCTCAGGTCAAAAGATGGTATTAATAACTTAAACTTATGAAATTTTTATGGTTGTCTTCATTTCATTAGCTGTTGCAATCTCAAACTGGTAGAAAGATAACCATTTTCCTCATAATGATATGTAGCAACAACACAGGCATGGCCATATAGATGCAGGCATGGCTGTGTGTTAAGATGTTTGCTTCCCAACCACATGGTTTCAAATTCAGTCCCACTATGTGGAACCTTGGGGAAGTGTCTTCTATAGTAGGGTAAAGTGAAAATAAAAAATTGCGAAAATTGAAAATGCCTGAGGGCTAAAATGTTACTATATTTGATTACAAGAAAAATACTAAATTTTGCTGAGATTAACCAAGGGCATTTACTCCCTGAAGCCCACTAAACTCCAAAAATGGGGGATTTTTGTAAATTTTTAACAATAGCAGTTTGCTGGGTTTGAGGGAGTAAATGCTCGACAGATCTAAGCAAAAATTTTGCATTTTTCTAGTAATATACAGCAACATTTTAGCCCTCAGCCCCACGCTCACCACCAAAAACCTACACCATTTCTGCAACACATTCAAAACAACTGTATTTCTCAAATAAAACTTAACCTAATCAACCAATTATTTTGTTTTTGCAACACTATCGCACCCCACTTTTGGCTACCCCATTATCGCCCCATTTTTCTTCACACACACTCAATCTTTCCATGGCCCCCAAGGAGCGGGGAGAAGCAGTACCGCCCACTTTGAGAACCACTGCATTGAACCCTTCAAGGCAGTGCCCTAGTATGGCTGCAGTTCAATGATAAAAGCACATAAAAGATTCAAAAATGCCTATATTAAACTTTGTTGACTTAATAAATATCAAAAACATTAACTAATCTCAGCAATTACTTATATGCTTTAATACTTCATTAGACTGTAAAAGCAGTGAGCTGGCAGGATGGTTAGCATTTTGCCCTGCTTTTACATTCTGATTTCAAATTCTGCCATGGAACTTAATCTTCTTGGGGTTAATGAAATAAGTATTAGTTATGTACTATGGTTAATGTAATCAACTTACTCCATCCTTCAAAATTGCTGGCCTTGTGCAAAAATTTGAAACCAATATTTCATTAAGTTGTGGTTGTCTTTCATTCAAAATCTGTCTTCTCGTGACAGAAATCAATAAATATTTCAATTCCAAGTTTCTTTACTGAAGACAAATAGGAAAACAATCCTTGAAACTAAGTTACTTCTCCAATACTATAGATCCCCAAATTTTTCCTTAATAATGTAGAGATCAGGTCTCTACAACTAAGCCATACATCAGCTGAGCAAACATGACATTACTTCTGTTTAACCCTTTAGTATTTAAACCGGCCATATCCAGGCTAAATACTGTTTTATATTCAAACTGGCCAGATCTGGTTTCTCACACCTACCCTGCAATGTCATTCTAAAAAATTAACTGTTCTCTCATCAAAATCTCACAGCTACAAGGTAAAGCATGATTAATTCAAAACTTTTAACAGTAATGTGAAAGTACACAGCTTAGTGGTTAAAATGTCCGGCTCACTATCATGAGGTAGTGAGTTCGATTCCCAGACCAGGCTGTGTCGTTGTATTCTTGAGCAAGACACTTTATTTTATATTGTTCCAGTTCACTCATCAGTAGAAATGAGTTGCGGCATCACAGGTGCCAAGCTGTATCAGCCTTTACCTTTTCCTTCAATAACATTGGTGACATGGAGAGGGGAGGTATGGTATGCATGGACTACTGCTGGTCTTCCATAAACAACTGTGCCCAGACTTGTGCCTCAGGCAATAACTTTCTAGGTGCAATCCTATGGTCATTTATGACCGAACAGGGTCTTTACCCTTGCGTCAAGGAAAAGAAAAAATATCACTCACAGGTTTATTTACAACCTAATTTTATTATCATTATTTTTAATTTATCCAGTATATGGTCTGTTGTTTATTAAAAGATTCTGTAACTTTCTAACAAGTGTTTGTAGTTATTTCTTTTCTTCAACTTTTCCACTTTCAACTTGCTTCAAAGCAATTTCCTGGGCTTCGCTTGTTTCCCGGAAATTGCGGTATGTTTCCCAAGGTGTACTGTATTCAAACTTACGAAACTCTTGCGTCATTTCCAGGGGTTCAATGACAACACGTTGTAACTCATCATCATAACGAACCTGCAAAGAAAGTTAATTCAAAATATTCAACATTAATATTTTGTTGCAGAACATCATCATCATTACACTAGCAACAAATAAATAGTAACATAATAGTATCATAACACTAAACATAATAGTACCATAACACCAGCAACAAATAAATAGTATAATAAATTACTTAAAACCTAAAGTAACACATATTTAGTAAACAGCTACTTAACAGAGAATTCCTAATAAAACACTGAAGAAGCAATAATAAGTTTGTAAACTGATACATGAAAGTCGAACCACAATCAACCTAATATGTGACTAACTGGAAATTTAATATACGACCCCTGTGAGTTTCAGTGATGTTCACCAAGCTGCAATGACTTAAGATCATATATTTGGTTAGCTGTTCTTCCTTCTCAAATCAACAAATAAAACACTTTATTCTTTTGGAATCTAAAATGTATTCCTGTAATATGTTAAACAACTACTCAGCAAACAAAACAGTACCAATTGCTCAGCAGACAAGATGTTAGAATACTGCTTATCCAGTGGGTGGTCATGGCTAGAATAACTTTGATCAGAGAGTTGCTTAATCAAAGTTGAACTTAGGCTAAAGAACAACAACAGAAGAGAAGGTTTGTAATACTTGAAATATTGGTAAAGGATTCAGAGCCACAGTTGATAGAGTTATTTGAATTCCAGTGCAATATTGTTCTGATATAACTGAAAAATCTTTTGTTAACTTGTAGTGACATATTCAAATCAGACCACAGGTTGCTCAAAAGATTGGTCAAATCCACAGGTGTAGTCTCAAGTTCAATCCCACAGTACAACACCTTGGATAAATATATTCTACTATAGCTTTGTGATGACTGTAAACGAGCATCACCATCATACAAAAGACACTGCTCATATCCAATCTTCTGAGATAAACATGCCTAGTCATGGGAAATGTTACCTTGCCTGTAAACAAGTGAGGCAGACAGGAAAGGCATCCAACCATTTGGCAGAGAGAGAGAGAGAATACTGTTGTTAAGATAATATTTTCAAAAGCTTACTTCTGTGAATCCTGAGAGAGGGAAGTCTTTCCTAAAAGGATGGCCATCAAAACCATAATCTGTTAAAATGCGCCGCAAATCAGGATGGTTAGCAAAGAATACTCCATACATGTCCCAAATCTAAAATAAAGTTGATTTAAATATATAAATAAAGAGTACATACATATATATATACATACATATACATGTGTGTATGTATGTGCATGTGTGTGTGTGTGTGTGTGCATATATATATATATATATATATATATATATATATAAAGTGAAAGAGAAACATTTTCTTCTGATATATTAGTATTTCTATCTATCGTACTCAGTTAATTTCCTGTGAGACAATAAGAGAAGTACTTAATAATGAGCAAACCACTCCATATAGCATTCACTATGCGGAGGAGGCCTTTCACACATTACTATGCCCTATAACAGTCTGGCAGTTACTAAGAAAACTATAGGTGAATGGTTTATGAGAATTGTGCAAGCCATATACAGAGATGCTGTCAGCAAAGTGAAAGTTAGTGAGGAACTTAGTGTGTAATTAGGTATCCATCAAGTTCCAGTAATCAGCTGCCTTCCTCTTTATTATAGTTCACTTGGCCATAAAGTGGAGTTTAAGATAGAGAGTCTTTGTGAATTTCCATTTCTTCGCTATACTATAGTGAAGAAATTCCAAATGAAGAAGCAAAACCAAGAATTAAGATATCTTAAGGTAAACCTAACAATGACAATAGTTTCACTTGGTAGGAAAGAAAACAAGACGTCCTAACCATCTGGAAATAGTTGAATGATATGCAGGAAAGTAGTAGGAAAGAAATGCATATGGTGAATCCAATGTAAACTATAAATGTACAAGGAGAACAATGGGATAAAGTAGGTACACAGAGAAGAACTTTAAGTGGATTAGCAATTGTGCAGGGGTATTTAACTGAAATATCACCAATAAAACAAATTCAGTAGTCCAGAATGCTACCTAGACGGCTTCTATTATCTAGGTGACTTAACAATGGAAGGTGTTTCTAAGCACATACATAATCATCACTACTTCACCCCTTGTCTCTCTATGCTTTCAAGGGTTTATCATAGACATGTCAACGCTATCATTTGTCATCTCAAATAATGATGACCCAGCACCTTTGAGACCTCACCATTTCTTGTTCCCTCATTGTTATTCTATATATTGCTGGCGGGGAGATGAATCCTTGCTATCTCTAGCAGTCAAACGTCTATCATTGATGAGACCAAAGAAGGTTGAAATCATGTGATCTGGTGATCTCAGTGCTGGGAATTTATCTCCTCACTAGCAATATAAACAAGAGTAAATTTTGCACCAAAAGCCAATATGTGAGTTTCACTCATGGTAACTACCACAATATAGTTTGTTCTAATGGAACATCTACTTTTAAGTGGGGATAAATATTACTGCTCAGTATTAATCCTGCCTCTATCTTTAATATATATCTTTCAACAAACTGTAAATCAGTATCAAAAAGCACATTTTTCAAAAAATATGCTACCTACATGATATTTAATTCCTACCTATATCTTTTTTCCTACTTATGGAGCATAACAATCACTGCTTTCCCTTCAGTTATTCTCAAGCAGTGATTATTAACCTTGATCACTTTTATCTGCAGTCTTTGAGAATTATGTATCAAAGTACAAGGGTGAGTCAAAAAGTAATGCCATTTCATTTAGGATAGGTATATTTACCAACACAGGAGAATGTATCATACATCAAAATGAAGCTGGTCCTCTGTGGATCACATCCCTACTTCTCAACATAATCACTGTTTCTCTCGATAGCAATGTTCCACCTTCAAATGAGAGCATATATCCCTGCCCCATAAAATTCTGTTGACTGTTCTTTGAGCCACTTCTCGATTACCTCCACACTCACCAGACTTAGCACCTTCAGACTATCATCTTTTCGGTGCCATGAAACAGGGTTTAAGAGACAAACATTATTTCAGTGACAAGGAAGTGAAAACTGTAGTGAAGAAGTGGCTTAAAGAACAGTCAACAGAATTTTATGGGGCAGGAATACATGCTCTCATTCAAAGGGTGGAATATTGATATCGAGAGAAACGGTGACTATGTTGAGAAATAGGGATGTGATCCACAGAGGACCAGCTTCATTTTGATGTATGATACATGCTCCTGTGTTGATAATTATACCTAACCTAAACAAAATGGCATTACTTTTTGACTCACCCTCATATCAAAACAACCCCCAAATCTGTTTCATACTAAAAAAACACATGGTTTACAAAAAAATCTGAATTTCTTTGTAACTTTGAACAAAAAGGATAGTTGAGATGAAAATTTGGGAATTTACAAACAACTATTTCCTGGTTATATTTAAACCTGCTGTACATATGTAGTGGACCTAAGTCAATAAATCTTGACATTAAGTCAAGCTGTAGCTATTTCAATTAAACTTAGATCACTAATGTTTTCAAGGAAGACAGACATTATATATTTTATTTACTTTCTCATCAAATAAACAGTTAATAGAAAAAAATCAATAAATAATTCTAATTAAAAAAATCAAGCAAAGCATTGATTGATAAGTATAAACTTGATGAGAATATTTTCATCAACTCCTTTTCTAATCCAGATTATCTGTATAATTCATTTGAAATTAGCCATACTCCTCTAACACATATACACAACACAAATACTATCAAGATAAGATAGATGTATATGAGCATGAAAGTAGGTTTGTGAATGAAAATACATTTTTACTATATTCTATTTTACTGGATCAATTCAGTAATCTTTTATTCCATTTTATTTTCACAGACATAAGTAATATTTCATATTCTTCAAAATTCTGTAACTGACAAGAAGAATAACTATCACAGTTATTTTAAAAGTCAGACCTAACACAGCCTATTTGCTAATATAAGGGTAAAATTATGAACTAAGATAATTATGTAAAGTTAAATAGAAGAGCAAAGCTAAAGAATTCTTAATTTAAGATTAGATGTAACTGTATCCACTTCTAAATACAATTGTACTGTTGCCAATAAGTGTTATTAGCATTGTTTTAAATTTATTCCAATAGATTATTTTTAATGGCCCCATAGAAGAACAAACCTCATATTACATGCAACATGCTATTCAAACTCATTTCACAAAATATCAACATTTCATAGAAAATTTAGAGATTTCATGCAGGTAACTTACTTCTCTTTCATACCAATTGGCTCCAGCAAAAACAGAGCAAATTGAGTCAAGAGGGGTCAGTTCATCAGTGTATGTTTTTACACGGATTCGAGCATTGTAACGCAGGGAAAGAAGAATATACACAACCTGAAAATACAAAGCAGATAAAAATTGTTTAAAGACATGTATAAATATCCCCAAAGTATTGTATAAGGTACATAGTGAAAGGTTATTAATATGTAATAATTACTAAGGTGACAGGCTGGCAGAATCATTAGCATACCAGGCAAAAATGCTTAGCAACATTTCATCTGTCATTACTGAGTTCAAATTCCACCAAGATTGACATTGGCTCTCATCCTTTCAAAGTCAATAAAATAAGTACCAGTTGAGCACTGGGGTTAATGTAATCAACTTACTCCCTCCCACCAAAATTCCTGGTGTTGCACCAAAATTTGAAACCAATATGTAATAATTCCAATTATAAAAAGACAATCTTTAAAATCTCAATAGAAAGAGTGCTTTGCAGAGTCAGTTTTCTATGACTGTTGTGCTCATTTTTATTACGATAAAACAAATTCCTTTGACAGTTTTCACAAAGATACCCTTCCTGATACCAGCTTATTTATGGATTAAACATGACAGTAAGACATGTTTATTTAATGAGGGAGATCAGCAGAAGATGCAGAAATGCAATAAAATGGATAAGCAACTGACCCGGCTACTGTTTTGGTTACCTAGATAACGGAAGCTATCGACTACTTATAGTTTTTTCTCTTGGAATGTGACGGAAGCTGTTTTCTGCACATTTTCAGTGTTCATTGTCCCTGAGCATTTGTCACACACAAAATCTATCTCCCTAGTTAGCCTTCCTTTGATATTGCTGCACTTCTTATGTGCTCATAGCTTACACCAGGTACATCTTTTCTACAGACCATCAGGTAGGGCCATCTACCTGAAGGGATTTGTGGTTTGCCTGCCTTCCTACTTATTAAGACTTTAGTTTTTGCTAGATTGACTCTAAGGCCCTTTGATTATAGACCTTGTTTCCACACCTGAAACTTTTCTAGTTCCGATAGTGACTCAGTTATTAGAGCAAGGTCATCAGCACAGAGAAGCTCCCAGGAGCATCCTGTCTTGAATTCTTGTTACTGCCTGAACGACTATAATGAATAAGAGGGGGCTGAGGACTGATCCTTGGTGGACCCTTACTCCTACCAGGAATTCTTCACTGTACACGTTACCAACCCTCACCTACATGGCTCGTACAGCTCTTACTAACCACTCATCTATCCCTAGTTTCTGCATTGACCACCAGATTAGGGATCAGGGGACCCTGTCAAAGTCTTTTTCCATGTCAATGAAAGCCAGGTAGAGGTGTGAAAGACAAAGAGAAAGAGGGGGAGTTTGATCGAGCAAAGGGATCTTAAGTTTTTTCTTTTCTCTAAACATACAGCATGGAAGATGAAACTGTGTTTATATAGATAATGAAATAGATAGAATAACGAACTGAAATAAGAAGGTAATTATGATCTGCACTGAAATGAGAGGTTTAAATGTGTGCTAGCTGAAAACAAAGTCTCTTATCTGAACATCTTCTGGTATTCTTGTCTGTTTGGCGAGGTATTAAATATGAGATAGGGGAATCTGAATGAGCTACTTTATATAGGGTGGGGTGAGAGCACGGGGAGTGTTGGAAGAAGCAAGTGGTTATCGAAACAGAGAGAGAGAGAGAGAGAGACCAGAGTTAGACTGGACGAAGACAGAGCACAAGGAGACGGAATTTTTTGAGATCTAGGGTAACATAATTGAAGCAAATGGGTTGATGAGATAAAATTGGGCACTGCGACAAAAACTCTTTAGTCACTATTTCAAAACTGAATATTTTTGTGACATTTCAAGAAATAGCTATGATTTATATACTGTTCTAACCAGTATCTTTTAAACATCTATATTTGCATAACAGCATAATTTAGATTGCCATGCAAATTAGATAATTGCATGTTGTTAAAGAAGCTAATGACAAGGTATTGATGCCTGTTCACTTTTCATTTACAATTTAAATCATCTGATATGGAGATATGCCTAGATACTCAGAACTATATCTAAATGCTGTAGATTGGTGTACCAATCAGCTTTTAATGACTGGCTTTTCATACAAGCAAAGTAAGATCTGAACAAATCAAAATGATCAACTGAAACAATGAAACCAAGACAAAAGAAATCAAGACCATGATTACCTCAAAACGATAAGGTTTTGTAGGGACGTCCACACCAGCAATATCAACAATATTCAAATATTGTGCATTGTGATGATCCTTGAGGAAAGTTATGACAGGTATAATGCCATCCGGGTGAATCAAAACTTCAAGCTCATTGGAATGAGTTAGCTGAACCTTTTGAACGTATTTTGGTAAGCAACTCCCAACATATTCACCAAAGTCAAATAGAGCCTTCTTCTCTAATGGTCTTTCAGGCCTAATTGTAGCTATAAAAAAAGAGAAAGAAAAAATAGATGTAACATTTAATTTCATTTTACTTTTCTTGCTTTTATAATAAGTATTTTACAATTAAGAATTTCCACGAAAATAAAAATCTTTACTTACGTCGAGTTTCTTGTACTGTACTTTGGCATCGGTACAGTTGAGTGGCACCTACATTTGTTCTGAAAGCTAATAATTGAAACGGAAAATATAATAATAACATTATAAAAATAACAAACATGGAATTTTAATATCACTAGCAGTCCAAAACAAAAAGTTATCATCCTAGTCTGATTCCATACCAGAAAATCAGTTTAGTATCTATTTATTATATAGTACATGTTCTGAGTTGGATGTCCTTCCAACAAAAGGTAGGAATGAAAGTTTTGTCAATCAAAGAATGAGACAAAGTGTTGTGTGCTTATTGATTTATGTGCATGCATGTTCTAAAATATATGATGTTATTATTCCAAACATGGAAGTAAAGCCTGTAATCAAGAAGCCTAAAAGCAAACCTAGCAAAGACCAAAGTTTCAGTCAAATGACTGAAACAAATAAAATACCAAAAATCTTATTCTTATACAACTTTATCTGATACTAAATATTTTTAAAAAATTGCATTACAATATTTGAAAGACACTCCAAAATATGATGGATTATCCTTTCGGTCCTAAAAAAAAGGACTATTGGCGCTAATGGGTTATGGTAATTCGGTTAATAAAACCAGTTTACATACTTCTTTTGCATTCTCTTTTTTATAAATTGTCATTTTACGTGTAACTACACCTTTTCTGTTTTAAAACCCATAGAGGTCTTCTAAACATTATGTCACAGAATCCTTAGACAATTATTTGAAAATATCACTAAACCTACACCTATATTTTCCGGATAACTCTGGCCACTCAAATTTTAATACATCAAATGAAACAATTGTTTTTGAGAGAGAATGTTTCATATAAAAATCAGATGGGATGAAGAGTCGCTGAAGAGGTCACAGGATGTGTGACGAAAGAGTTCCAGACATAGGACGTAAAATAAGAACAATAATATAAAATTAACAATGATAAAATAAATCTGAAGTAAAGAACGAATATAGAGTGCGTGTGTCAGTCCCGAAATATAATAAAATATAACCTTGGAATTTTTTCCCGGTATCCTGTTTGAGAAACCCTAACTTGATCAACCGTGGGGATAATTGCTGCGAAAGCATAGTGACCTAAATTAGGGATGAGACGGGAATAATTTAGGCGACTGTAGTTTGCAACAGGTTTATGATTTGACTGCTATTTCTAGCAGATCGAGCGACGACATACAGGGTCATTGTTATTGGTCTTGCCCTATGCTAGTGCGGTCAAACTCCTTTAGTTCGACTGCTAGTTCTTATTGTAACGTTCTTTTGGGGTCCGCCTGACAAATAAAGGAACTATACACACGACAGATTGTGTTACACGTTAATAATATACGAGATAGAGATCATTATTCGTTTTCAGAGTTTTACTGACAGGAATTTACTTATCAAAAATCAAACTTTAGAATACTTATATACATATATTACGTAAATTAACATATACGTGATGCATTATATTTAACAATATAACGTACACATGTATAATTTTAGATTTGTCATAATTTACCCTTGTTTTTGTTATGGTTATCCACCTATACCAAAATTGATTTAAATTACAGGAAAATAATCTTAATATGGATACAGAGAATCAATGAGACAAATAGATAGACATAAATGAAATTAATTATTAATCGTTACTTTATAAGAGAAGTATAAGTAATTTTGTAAGTTTATATATTTGTCAGAATAGCGTGATACCTATATTGAAGAGGTGCAGGTGTATTTGTGTTAGTAAATCTATACATAAATATATTAAGTACAAATAGATAGGTGAAATAGAAATAACAGCAAAGACAAAGATCAGTAATTATTTAAACATAGCATCAAGATATATAGATTTGGGAAAAAAATTCAATAATTATCTTACAAACAGAAAATGCCCTCTAACAAACTTCAATGTTAAACAAAACTAAATGAAGAAATATTATCTATGGAACATACTGAAATACCAATTAATTACTACTTCTCTCATTTTTTTCAGTTATTCTATTCTCAAACCATAAATTTTAAATTTAAGCTTTAAACAAGAGTAAATATTTTACCCGATCGCCGTAATGCATTGGCAGAAGCCGAGACTAGTAACCTTCGCAAATGCGCCGCCATCGCTCTCCTGCCAAGGAGATTCAGATACACTAGCAGTCACTATTGAGCGAGTTCTTTAGCGTTTAGTTGCGACCTCCCGAAAGATGTGTTTTTTTTTTTTTTCGTTTTATAATATTTATTTATTTCCAAGGAAAACGTATGAATGTCACTTACTCTCATTTTTTATCTCTGCTAATGAAAGAATTTTTTCATATGTTTAAAAGCTGACAAAAGTTGGGAACCTCGTAATACACTACTTTTTTACTCTTTTACTTGTTTCAGTTATTTGACTGCGGCCATGCTGGAGCACCGCCTTTAGTCGAGCAAATCGACCCCAGGACTTATTCTTTGTAAGCCTAGTACTTATTCTATCGGTCCCTTTTGCCGAACCGCTAAGTTACGGGGACGTAAACACACCAGCATCAGTTGTCAAGCGATATTGGGGGACACTGACACACAAACACATATATACATACATATACATATATACGACGGGCTTCTTTCAGTTTCCGTCTACCAAATCCACTCACAAGGCTTTGGTCGGCCTGAGGCTATAGTAGAAGACGACACTTGCCCAAGGTGCCACGCAGTGGGACTGAACCCGAAACCATGTGGTTGGTAAGCAAGCTACTTACCACACAGCCACTCCTGCGCCTATACAGGAATCTTCACATTACGGCTTCCTCAGGTTACAGGATTTCGCGCTTACGGGAATTTTAAAGTGTCACCACTAATTTTGGAAAATAGTCTTTTAAAACTATAATTTCTTCTCAGCCAAGCGATCGTTTCCCAGAGTTAATAATTTGAAAAACTATAAACACGATACATACACATATATATATATGTTCAAATATTTGTGTGTGCATGCATGTTGGATCATCAATCTATCCATCCATACGTTCATATATATATACCGCGCACATGTACACATCAACCTTCACCACTACCACAATTTATCAACTCCAAAACCAATACAACCGCCATCATAACCAACCCAGAAACACCTTTAGTAACCAATGACAACGGCAACAATGGTACAAATAAGATAACTAACTGCATCGGAAATAAAAAATTTTTTTTAAATCACATGAGATAATGTAGTACTGTAATGTATCTTAGATGTTGAGTAAAACGTCTGTGAACTTAGGTCAACGGGAAGTGACTTAAATCAATCAGCAACAACAATATAACCACCACTACCAACAATAATACCCCCACCACCACTATCACTATCATCACCAACATGAAAATCATTACAACCAACGCCAACATTACTACCAAACCACCAACATTTGATTAACCGACTGACAACGGCAATAAAAGTATCAGCACGATCGAATTGTCTGTAGCTACATATATTGTGCGTGTGTGTTGTAAGTAGAGCGTAGAGTTTTCCTGGCTTAAGTCAGAGGTACAAAGGGTGAAGTGTCGATGAATCTGATAGCCCTTCAATTAACTGTAATCAAACAGTACTTCCTTCCACCTCACTCTTTCACCTTTTCATTTTCTTACATCCGTAAGAATAAAACAAAAAATGGCTCACATAAAACAATTCCTTCTCTGATGCTGCTTTTTCAAATATATATTTACAGTAGATAATTGTTGATCGGCGCGTTATTAAATTCAAGATATCTGAAAAGAAGACATTAACTGGAACTGAAGGTAATAGTGCGAAATAGATTACACTGGGTATTAACCACAATATTTTTTAAAAGGCTTGATGCGAGAGAAAAAAATCAGCCACATTGCCAGGCATTAGTGCTCGCAACGTCTACAGTAGGAGCAATACGTACGTGGTAATTGAAAGAAAATTAAGTGCTGAAAAAGTTGCTCTTAAATCTTTTCAAAGATCTAATGGAAGCTTAAAATAGGACGGCTTTTGGGTGTATGGATCGAGAATCAGGCCCGAGGCATTGTATCGTTAAGCTCAATTATAATTTAAAATAGTCAAAAGTTTGACGACTTTTAGAAAAAGAAAGGTCAAAAATTGTAATGAAAATCTCTTTCTTGCTAGCAAAGGCTCTCATCCTGATATATTAACGCATCATACCGTTAAATAGAAGAAACTATTGAGATTAATAATTACTCATTTCGCCCCACTTTAGACTTTTTTTTGTTTTTGAAAATTGAAAAGTATCAAATTAGACATTAGTGTGAGAAAAAATTGACTTGGAATGCAACAGAGAAAATGATTTTTATTGTTAAACATCAAAAATTATCCAGGTATTTTATTAGAAACCTCAATTACAATTGGATCAAAGCCGAGGGAAAATTTCTTGAAAAAAATAACATGTCACCAGACTGATTCAAACTCTTGTCAATTTCAACAATAATTATGCTGACCAATTTTTACTCTCAAGGATTTTGCAAATACTTGAAATGTAATGGTTTCAATCAGAAGTTATTCTCCATTCAATATCTTAAGCTAAATATGACAACGAAACAAAAAAAATTCAGTCATTTATTGACAATACATCACCTGCACACATTGAAAAAAAAAAACCCACACGCAGTATGGTGACATTACACGTACATTCGGTATTTTTAATGTTGATGGCTAAGACATGTATTCCAGTAGACATCACCAAGAAATTATGCCAAAGTCTTGTAGTTCTTCTGTTGAGCAACACAAGTTTTTCTGTAGCTTTTTCCTGGTTTCATACATACAATCCTTCCACAGATATACATACTTATACACATGTATAAATATGCTTACACATTTAGATATATATACAGGTATGAATTTCATTTATGACGCTTTGATAAGCGTATTGCACAAAATTCTGGGTCTTTTACACAATTACGTAATTTTACAACACGTAATTTGACTTAAATCAATCAGCAACAACAATAAATCAACAAGAACAATATAACCACCACTACCAACATTCAGGCAGCAAGAAAGGCTATGTGGGCCTGTGGAGTCGAGGAGCCTGTCACAACGACAGATCAAACCCGTGCATACGTCAGGTCCCACACTGAGGGCAATGGAGACACGAAGTTCGTCCAAGCTGAGTAGGCAACAAACATAAGCTACAGGGATGGCATTAATCCAGTCACCTGAGTATTTGGCGCTAGTAGACAGTAAATGGCAACTTGAAAACTTGTCCGACTGGATGAAGAGGGAGTCGAAGGTGGCCTTCAGAATTATGTTGTCCCAAGCTCTCTAACTCCGGTAGTCCTCCACCTTCGCAGGAGTAGACAAGCCCAATTCCCTCTGGTGTTGGAGAGTTTCATCCATCTCCCTGTTGGGACTGGTCTATGTTGGAGAGGAGAGGATGTTGTTCACCAGTGTGAAGCAGGCATGGGTGGAAGAAAGTAAGCAGGAGAGAGAGAGAGAGGGACAAGCACGAAGACCAAGACCTCCAAATCGCTTGGGCAATGCAGCCTGATTGCGGAACGTTGGAGAGAGTCTGACATTGACTAAGCATTCGAGTCACTCAAAGATTAGGTTGTCGAAGCATTGGAGACACGATGGGAATCGGTAGTATGAGATAGAAGCTTAGGGATCGGGAGGTAATTACTAAGTATGAAAAAACCTTGATGGGGTTCGATAGCTTCAATATTTTTCAGCAATTGCTCAAGAGCAGCCACCTTCGACTGGAAGATGAACTCAAAGGCAAAGTCAGTGAATGGGGCACCCAGAGAACGCCAAGTCGATGGGGAAAGGCTGCAATGGAAGGGAAGGACTCTGCAAAAAGGTCAATAGTTGGTTGATATTGAGGATCCAGAGCTCACATTTGGAGCTGTATACTTGGAAATCCAGGTGACCAAGCTCCCCAACTATCATGTTAGCAATAGCAAGAACTCTGTCCGGAGGTCCTCACAAGCATCGTCTAGATAACAGACGTTGAGGTCTAGCACGGCCTCCATCTTGGCGATGTCATCAATGCCCAGTATGAACAGAACAAGCTCAAGTGGATTGCCCGGTCGGACTTCTGAGGCGGAGGTGGTGATTTGGTCACCGAAAGAGAGATAGAAGGGCTCCCGATAAGCCTGCCATGCAAGGCAATAAAGTTGTGGAACTTTCTCTCTTACTGAACTGAGGACAGCATCGCGGCTGATGGTGTTGAAAGTATTCTTAAGGTCAAGTTTGAGGATGACCTTGGGTGACAGGAAAGGCATGTTGGCATAGGCTCTGGTAGCGTGGACGACAGCTTCACATCCCAGTTTGGTGCCCACTCCTAGCTGGGTGGGTGAAAATTCCTCCGCCAATAAGTTAGAGACCGATTGTAAGCACACCTTTGCAGTGAGACGGCGAAGGGTACAGCCGACCGCAATGCCTTAAAGTGTTGGTGTGTGTATATTATATATATGTAGTGGATCTTGCATGCATAAAGTGGATTCGATCCACCATAGCCAAATCTAAATTAACACTGCAACAGAACTTTTCCCACGATAGAACAATGGTTTTTCTCTGACAGCAGTATTTACATTTTCCAGATACCTTTAGCTACTTGACTCTTTCTAACCTCTTCTGCTTTACCAAAAGCTAGAATAGAGATAACAAGATCACCAACTAAATCTATTGTTCTCAATGATATATCTATCCTTCTAGATAGTTATAAAAGCAAGCTTATCCCAAGCAAAAATTAGTTCGTCACAGTCGGTGACAACTCAACGAGGTCTGGCTGACCAACCTTGGTCAGAGGGAGAAAGCAACTGTGAGACAACACCCTACAATTCTCTCTAACTCTAATTCTGTTCTCTCACAACATCATTCTATCTGTCTCAGTAATTACTACTAAACAATAAAGAGGATACAAACTCAAACTTTACTTCGCATGCTTTTGGATTTATCAAAACCTGCTCGTCGAGGCAAGGTATTTAAAATAATAATGAAATTATTGTAGCATAACGGTAAATAAATATTTCCTTAAAACTTTATACATTGTACATCTTTCACATCCTACAGTATGCGATTATAGCAACAACTTTTTATCGACATATCATTAATAATGTTTACTAATCAATCTATAAGTTACGCCATATATATATATATATATATATATAAATACACGCACGCGCGCGCGCGCGCGCACATACACACACACGCACACACACATATATATATATATACGTGGCAGTGTTGAAAAGTTCCTGGCCTTGAATAAAAGAAAATACAGGAGGATCAGTTAATTATGATTTTATTCTCAGATTAACACGCTTATTGTAAGGGTCCTTCCGTTTTTCTAAGCCCTTTAAAAGAACTCTGAAGACCTCCAGCCAGGCCTTTCGCGACACCCTTAAAGCCAGGAACTTTTCAGCACCCTTCTCGTATATATATATATATATATATATGTGTCTATATCAGTGGTTTTCAACCAAGGTTCCGCCAGTACAGTGCAGGGGTTCCGCGAGAAGTTACAAAACTGCTAAAATCGGCAGTAATTTTTAAGTCTCCTATGCAGATATGCGTGCATAAGACTATTAAATTATTGCACAGGGGTTCTTCGAGCCAGTGGAATGTTTCCTTGGGGTTCCGCTCCAGCAAAAAGTTTGAAAAGCACTGGTCTATATATATATATATATATATATATATATACCGGAGTAAACACATAAATGTGAAACAAGGTGGAAAAAAGAGTACTCAAATACCAGTGGTAGAGTAACATGCTTTATTTAAAGCAGCAGAAAATTCAACAAAACCTGTTACTCTGAGTTTCCCGTTGCCGTTCATCGGATGGCAACGGGAAACTCAGAGTAACAGGTTTTGTTGAATTTTCTGCTGGTTTAAATAAAGTACACACACACATATATATATATATATATATATATATATATATATATATATATATATATATATATATATATATAAATGAATGTTTTTATATATAATGAATGTGAAATACAGGAAGGGACGAACACGGAACACAGACAAATCATTCGAAGCCTTCAATATATATATATATATATATATATATATATATATATATATATATATATATATATATATATATATATACACAGAGAGACAGGAGAGAGGGAGAGAGAGTGTGTATGGGGGGAGAGTATGTGTGAGAGAGAGAGAGAGAGAGAGAGAGAGAGAGAGAAGAGAGAGAGAGAGAGAGAGAGAGAGAGAGAGAGAGAGAGAGAGAGAGAGAGAGACGCACACACACATACATGCTTGCATGCATACATGTACATATACATAGATACGAGGAGATATAATATAAAATATTATCATCTCAATGAATTGTTCCCGCTCTTTATGTTCTGAGTTCAAATCCCAGCAAAGTCAGCTTTGCTTTGCATCTTTCGAAGTACCAGTCAAGTACTGGAGTCGAGGGGATCGACTAAATCTTTCAACTCAAAATTTCTTACCTTTGTCTGAATCATAAACTAGTATTATTAGTGAATCATACGCAACGAAGAAAGGGTGAAAGAGATAAAGCAAGGTAGGGAGAGAATAACAAATAATAAACGTAACTTGTGTTTCTATGGAAACGCTTAACAACTGTCATGGCGAATTACTTACCGTAAACTTGTTTATACGTTGAATCGGCGGCTGTTATTATTTTCGTTTTACTGCTTATTTATGCCTTACTCTTTGATATTTATACACTGATACTGAGAAGTATGCCTCCCAAGGCGACACCAAAGAAAAAAGATGATAAGACCGGTGATAGAGGAAGCAAGCCGGCACCAGTTCCGCTTGTTGTGCCTTTAAGTGAAACCAGTAAAGAATTTTATCTTGTTCAAATTAGGGACCTTGAGCAACGTCTTGAACGGTAGGCAACTTATACTTGTTTATTACCATAACCCTACTTTTTTTTCTTCTATTTCTTTTTCCCCTTGTTGATTTTCCTGTTTCATTTTATTTATTTATTTATTCTTATTTCGTTATTGACAAATGTTATTCCGTCCATCTCTTCTTTGTTTCCGTCGTCTTTCCCAAAAGGTATCATGATAGGCTTACATATTTCGATCCCTTGCCATTAGTTTTTTTTTTCTTTTGCCTTTCTCACTCATTTTGTTATAAAATGATTTGAGCTCAACTCTACAATTTAACGAAATACTCGCTAATTTTACATATTGATTATTATACAACCTTGAACTGAACCTCCAAGTGATCATACAAACCACTAATCCCTTCAGGAAAATGGTTTTGCTTGATACGTAGAACAGGTGTAGATAGAAATTCCATATGGTGTATCCAGTGCAAACTGTGGACACAAGAAATGCAGTGGAATCACAGGAAGATTAACTTAGAAAGCAAACTGTGTGGCAGATGTACAGGAACAATAAGCACAAGGAACACATTTGTCACTCACTAAGTGCAGTTCCGAGTGAAGAAAATGTTGACACTATATTACAAACAATAAATGTTTAAGTGGAATTAACAGTCTTTGTGTATTTCTCAATAGGTAACTTGGGTCTTCCATGCTGCAAAGGTTTTAGTTTCAACATGTGATCTGTAACTCTGGAAATAGATTTCCTCATATGTCTAGGAGGAAATCTTTACAGTGGAGGGGAATTAAAAGCATAATCACTAGAATAAGAACTAACTGGAGAAAATTCAGAAAGTTATTACCTCTGTTGTTAACAAAAGGCATCTCTCTCAGAGTGAAAGACAGATTGAATGATGCTTGTGTATAAACAGCAATGCTACAGGGTAGTGAATTCAGAGGGCAAGTGAAGGCTTCAAAGAAATGAAGCTAGCATGCTCCACTAGATGTGCAATGGCAGTGTGCATGTATGACAAAGTTCCAATATGTTGGCTTAAAGGCATCAGATGTGATGTACAAGAGAAAAGACAGCAGTGGTATGGTCATATGCTGCGTATGGATGAGAACTGCTGCATAAAGAAGTGCTGATTGCTAAATGTGGATTGAACCTTGGAAAAGAGCTACCCGGGTAGATGTGGGATAAAGTAGTGAAGAATGACCTCAGGATATTGAGCCTCACAGAGAAGATGACAAAGGAACAAGATGATTGGTGATTTGTTGTGCTCAAGAAGGTCCATACATCTAAGCAAAAATGAAAATGAGGTCCTAGAAGTATGTCATTTATGGCTATTCTCCTGCACCCAATCTTTCCCAGAGAAACCTCTACCCCAACCTCCCATCTTCCTAACATCCACCCTCCATTACTCTTCTGCCTATCGTACTACTCATTCAGCTACTGTAATTATGAGAGTGGAACTGCACTTATTTTGACCTCTCACATGAACAAGGTGTTGCTATGCCATGATTTTAACTTTTCAGTCTAATGACTCAATTTTGAGTCTTGCTACAAAGCTTTGGCAGCCAGTGAATTTGAAAACTGCATTACTTATAGGCACCCAGAAGAGAAAAGACCACCACAAAGTCATCTGCTTTGCATGCACATTCCCCTTTCTAACTTAATGTGAAAGCCTGTATAGGTAAGGCATTCATTAGACTAATGAATAAACATTTTATGCAGGACCATAGATACAGGAGGGTTTTCAATAAGTTCTCATTAGGCTGTGCACCTAGCATTAAAAAAAAAATACTAGTTAATACTCTTAAACTGCAGGCAGAAGCAGGATTCTAATGTTGGGTTTACAGTGAGGGCTGAGTGAATGGTCAGTGCAACATAGAAACCAAAAGCAGAAGTAATGTCTACTTCTGCAAAGCAAAAGTCACTTTTTCTTTCTTAAAATTATATCCCACAGAATTTTGTTTCACCCTTTTGCTACTATCAAAGTAACCTTAATTCTATGTACCTCCAGCATCAAAGAGGCCATGTGCTTCTTTCCAGCCTGTCCGAAGAGTCATCAATATTGTATAGTAGCATTGGAGGCGCAATGGCCCAGTGGTTAGGGCAGTGGACTCGCGGTCGTAGGATCGCGGTTTCGATTCCCAGACCGGGCGTTGTGAGTGTTTATTGAGCGAAAACACCTAAAGCTCCACGAGGCTCCGGCAGGGATGGTGGTGATCCCTGCTGTACTCTTTCACCACAACTTTCTCTCACTCTTACTTCCTGTTTCTGTTGTACCTGTATTTCAAAGGGCCGGCCTTGTCACTCTCTGTGTCATGCTGAATATCCTCAAGAACTACGTTAAGGGTACACGTGTCTGTGGAGTGCTCAGCCACTTACACGTTAATTTCACGAGCAGGCTGTTCCGTTGATCGGATCAACCGGAACCCTCGTCGTCGTAACCGACGGAGTGCTTCCATAGTAGCATTACTTTGCATGAAACCAATGGTAATGTTCTGACCAGTCATATTCCACAACCAGTAATATATTACTTGATATCAAAATATACCCACTCTATTAATTGTATTTAGTATGCTTTTATTTGTGACTGATGCAAAACTAGCTGATTATATAATATATATTTGTATATATTATTAATATTGAGCAGAAGTAACGGAAGTAATTCAGCGTCCCAGTGTTTCGTGCATTGGCACTATCAAACTATCTATATCCTGTTTGCACCAACATATATATATATATATCTAGATACAGATATAGATTTGTGTGTGTATACATATATTCATGTGTGTATGTGTATATATATATATATATATATATATATATATATATATATATATATATATATATATATATATATATATATATACATACATTTATATGTGTGTGTGAGTGTATGTGCGAATGTATATGTGTGGGTGTGTTTTACTATCTCTTTGCCTTAATATCACATGATAATTGTAAATAAATGTCACCATCATGCAGGTGATGTCTCTTGTTTTCAGTCTTTTGTGAAATACAGGGTGTCCCAAAAATCACTGATGGGTTTCAGTTTTTTATAACTTCTCCAACTTTACAAATAAATGCATGAAATTTTGATACAATGTAATCCAGTTATCCATGACTAAGACCTTTTTGTGCCTGGCCATTCAGTGTAGACCTCACACATGGTTCCAGCAAGATGGGGAAACTGCTCATACTGTAAGTGAAACAATGCAATTGCTATGGTAATGCTTTGGAGAGAGAATAATCTCCTGCTATGGAAATGTCAACTGGCTTTCACATTCCCCAGTCTTGACTAGCCTGGATTTTTTTTCCTTGTGGAGATACCTGAAGGAGAGGGTTTACATCAACAAACTGGAAGCCCTAATGCAACTAAAGGAGAATATCAATAGAGAAATCAGAGAAGTGGGGTCTGAAACTCTTGATGTTGTTATGGTGCAAGTTTTGGAAAAAGCACGGGCATACGAAGCCAAAAATGGCTGCCATTTAAATGATGTCATTTTTCATATGTGATGCGGTGTTGCAAAATTTGATTTGTGCATATTAATTTCCATTATATCCTTTATATTGTATCAAAATATTTCATGCATTTATTTGTAAAGTTAAGGAGGTTATTAAAAATTGAAACCCACCAGGGACTTTTGGGACACCCTGTATTTCCCCCTTGTCTGATCATAGGGAAATAGTACCTCACTCGGAAACAGGTGAGGGGTTGGTGACAGGAAGGACATCTAGCCATGAAAAAAAAAAATTCACCTTAACACATTCTGCCTAATTCATACAGGCATTGAAAAGTTGACATTAAAATGGTGATGGTCATGGCAGTGGCAGTGACTGTTGTTGTTGAGTGAGAGAGCAGCACACATTATCAAAGTGGAGCACAAAGCTCAATATACCCATCATGACTAGCCATCTGATAAGTGTACATCAGGCACATGCATCATAGTCATATGTGTGCAACATGATAAACATCAAGATAAACATCATATGACCTTGTATATAAGGCCCCATGAGAATTTTCTTCAGGTTGAGTAGCCCATCCTGCTCAAAAGGTCTCTGTATAAGGGTTGTGTAAGGATGATGCTTCCAGGAGTGAATTATTCAAGCCCCAAAGAATCCCTCTAAACACATGGCTTTGATGTTCCCCCAATAATTTTTTTATTATTATTATTATTATTATAATTATTATCATATAACTGTTCAATATTTTATAGATTGAGACAAATTTCTACTGCATCACCGCTGCACCTCTGTGTTGCTGAGATGTGTGCAGCATTGTGTATTCTTTTCTGCTGTTCGGAGTGTGTGAACTCTTCCCAGTACTGTATTGTGTTAGCTTTTTTTTCCTTGAGGTGTGGTGCTGTCTTTTATTGTGTTACTGCTTGTATTGTGTGTGTAATGCTTTGGTTTTCTAGCTTGCTGATGGGAGTTTATTTCACTGGGTAAATGATGTATAGTGTGTGTCTTGTAATTGTGGGTTGTTTTATTTAGGTTGTATTATTGGATTGATAGCATCTTGTGTAGGATGTAGGCTGTTCCTTTCAGGGCTATTTTTTCAACAGTGTGTAGTATTGAGGATCCAGGTATATAGCTTCTACATTTTTGTTCATATGATTTTTTATCATGCCCAATGCTCCAATTATTATTGGTATTGTTTTTACCTTCATGCCCTACATTTTGATTACATCAATTTTGAGGTCTTTGTACTTCAACAATTTCTCCATTTCTTTTTTGACAATATTTTGATCAGAAGGGACTACAATGCCTATCAGTAAGCAGATGTTTTCCCCCCAATCCTTGACTATTGTGTCTGAGCGATTATCTTTTATTTCTTTGTCAGTTTGAATAGACATATCCCAGAGGATTGTGGCCTGATCATTGTCTTATACCTTTCTTAGCATATGCTTAAACCACTTGCTGTCAGTTTTGATGTTATATATAAATTTGGCATATTGTTCAGTGGATATAACTGCTTACTTTGTCATGTCTTGTATACATATTCAGACATGTGCTCCAATTATGACTGACCTGGAGTTAAACAACAACAACTCCTATTGTGAAAATTCAGAGAATATGAAAAAATAATGAAACATAGATGATGAAGCTAACAATCTGATAAATATTTACTTCTTCACTTCGATGGCCTGTTTACATTATTTTCTTTTTATAATTGTTTGTAGTCAGGCATTGGTCTTGTGCAACAAAAATCAGTCCTTCCATTTTGGCTTTTAGTCCAAAGCTTTTAAGCCATTGTTGGCTTTTACTTAGGCTCACTCCCTCTCTGTCAAGCCTTGCAGGATATTGGCCATGAAGTGATTTTTCTCTCCATTTCTTTTTCAGTATCTTTTGCAATTCAATTTTCATGTTGTCTTTTGTATCGCTAACCATTTCTGCTTATGTTGTCATTTGAGGTCAGTGTAGTTTGCTTCTGCTTTGTATTTTGTCGCTTCCTTGTGTCTAGAGAAAAGCGTTTTCTTTTTCTCGTGTTGCTTTATTATATGCAGTAGTCTTCCACTCTTTGTTTCTGAGTATTTTGCTATTCCAACTGTTGTTATTTTATAATAGTTTTCTATCTGTATCAGGCCACAGCCTCCTTCTGAGCTGGGTAGATATATTTTGTCTGTGTTTGTTTTGGGGTGGTGACTTTGGCATGCTGTTAGTAGTTTTCTGGGGTTTTCTATCTAGCTTTCCCAATTCACTAATCTTCCAGTTTATTATGTTAAAGCTGTAATTTATGACTGGTATGGCTAGCATGTATATCCCTATTACCTTGTTTTTAGCATTAAGTTCAGTGTTTAATATTAGTATAACTCTTCCGTAACACTCACTCATAATTTTCTCTTTCATTTCTATGTGTTGTATTTTAGCAGTTTCTTTTATCCCTAGATACTTGTATGGGCAGTTGTGGTCTAATTCTCTAATTTCTGCTGAGTGCAGTGTTTTCAGTGCTGAATAATTTGCCTCTTCTCAGTGTGACTCTGGCACATTTGTCCAGTCCCATGCTCATTCCAATGTCATTGTTGAAACTCTGAACAATTTTGTTAAGGTTTTCCTGTCCCATGGTGCTTTTAGCGAAAAGTTTTAGGTCATCCATGTACAGGAGATGGTTTATTTTTTGTCTGTAGCACTTATAACCCATGATGGTTTCATTTAACAAGTTTGTTTGTGGAGTCAGAGAAAGGCTGAAAAGCAGGGGTGACAGTGAGTCTCCTTGGAAAATCCCTCTTCTTATGAGTACAGGGTAAGTTTTAATAACTTGTGAGTCATTTTTTTAATGTTATACTGGTTTTCCAGTTTGCCATTGCATGTTTAATATATTTAAGTAGTGGTGAGGCTACCTTATTTGTGTGGAGAGATTCCAGTAATCAATCCAAGTCATGTTTAGGTTTGTCTTTTTCCTCTTACAGTTCTCTATAATTGCCATACATCCCTCTCCAGCACCCTTTTTGTTCTCTGGTAAGACATTGTTGTTTTCTAGGTACTTTATAAGCCGATTATAGGTGACTGATGTTAGGGTTTTGTAGGATGTTGATAGGCATGTTATTAGTCTGTAATTCTGTGGGTTTATGGTGTCTTTGTTTTTAGGAATTATGGTGGTTTGCCCTTCCAGCATCTAGTTTGGTGTTGATTCTGGCTCACTTATCAATAAATTGAACACTGCTGCTAAGTGATTATGGGTACTGGTGAGGTATTTCAACCAGAAGTTGAGGACCTTGTCTTTTCCAGTTGCTGGTACTCCTCAGTGTGTCTGTGATCTCTTGGCCTGTGATGGTGGGCCATATCTGTAATTCTATTGTGTTCTTCCTTTCCTTTTCCCTACTAATTCACTGAACATTTTTGTTGGGTTTTTTTTTTTGGTTTGCTCCATATTGCTTCCCAGTATAACTGAGTCACTGATGTTGTTGGCATGGCATCTACTGATATAGTTTTTTTTTGTTTAACTTTCTATAAAAACTTTTTGTGTTTATTTTGAATTCACTATTTTGTTGGAAGAAGCATTCCTGTTTTTCATACTATTTTATGCGGCAAGTTTTTGCTGCTGTGCCCTGTTTAAATTTTTCTTTTGCCTCCCAGGTAGCTTCTTTATTTTCTATGTTTTTATGTTGTATTGTTTTGTTATATGGGCCTTTTTTTAGCTTTTCATATTTGATCCCATTTTCTCTAATTCACAAAGTAGTGATAAGTCTTTTATTTTTGAATTTTATTTATTATGGTCTCTATTATTATTATTATTATTATTATTATTGTTATTGTTATTGTTATTATTATTATTATTATTATTATCATCATCATCATCATCATCATCATCGTCGTCCAAAGCAGCAAGCTAGCAGAATCACTAACACACCAGGAGAAATACTTAGCAGTATTTCGTCTGTCTTCATGCTCTGAATTCAAATTCTGTCAAGGTCAACTTGGCCTTTCATCCTTTCAAGGTTGATAAATTAAGTACCAGTTGAGTACCGGGGTCGATATAAACAGCTAGTCCCCTCCCACAAATTTCAGGCTTTTTGCCTATAGTAGAAAGGATTATTATTATTATTATTATTATTATTATTATTATTATTATTATTATTATTATTATTATTATTTTATAATTACATACATGATTTCTAAGGTTAGCAGACATTTTAACCACTGAACCATGCAGCACCATGGCACACACATAGCTGTTAGAAATCTAACAGGGGTGTCTATTGATTAACTGCATAGCAACTTTGTTAATTAACAAGCCCTGTGCATAACATCACTAAAGCATAGCATGAGAGAAGTGAAGAAGTAAATATTGATCAGATTGTTAGCTTCATCATCTATGTTTCATTATTTTTTCATGCTCTCTGAATTTTCACAATAGTTGTTTAACTCCAGGTCAGTCATGATTGGAGCACATTTACCATCAAAAACATTATACCTATGAGTTCCACGGACGCACGCATGCACACACACACACACACACACACACACACACACACACATGCACACATTTACACACACACGTATGTATTTACATATATATGTATTTTTACATACATACATACACACACTCATATATATAAGTAAATACTTATACTATACAAATTACTGCACATTAACTCAGAGTTTCTACCTTTGAAGAGGTTGCTACATCCTTGTTACTTGCGTGAATTTTGCTACCCTGGTAACTGTTTATTGAATTTTCCATGTTAACTGTAAACAAAGGATAATTCGTTCATCCATTATATATATATATATATATATATATATATATATATATATATATATATATATATGTGTGTGATGTGTGTGTGTGTGTGTGTGTATATATATATGTGTATATATATATATATATATATATGTGTGTGTATATATATATATATATGTGTGTGTGTGTGTGTGTGTGTGTATATATATAGTGAAGGTGCATGGCTCAGTGGTTAGAGCATCAGGCTCACAATAATGAGGTAGTGAGTTCAATTCCTGGACTGGGCTGTGTGTTGTGTTCTTAAGCAAGACACTTTATTTCATGTCAATTCAGTTCACTCAGCTGTATTGGCATTTACTTTTCCCATGGATAACATCAGTGGCATGGAGAGGAGAGGCTGGTATCCATGGGCAACTGCTGGTCATCCACAAACGACATTGCCTGGACTTGTACCTTGGAGGGGAACTTTCTGGGTGCAATCTCATGGTCATTTGTGACCATAGAGGGTCTTTAACCTTTATATACATATATATGTGAAAGCATATGGCCTAGTGGTTAGTGTGCTGCATTCATTATTGCAAGACTTCTGTTTTGATTCCTAGACCAGCAGCGCATTTTGTTCTTAAGCAAAACATTCCATTTCACATTGCTCCAGTCCATTCAGCTGTAAATGGGTAACCAACACTACGATAGAATGGCATTCTGTTCAGGAGCAATGTTGGCCTGCTTGTTTAGCTTGTGGGAAAGCATCATCCAAAAGCTACAACATGAGGAAGCACATTGTGACTTGCAGTGTTAACATCTGACAGTATGGTTGATACAGCAATACAGTGATATATGTGTATTTGTGTATGTGTGTATAACACAAAATGATATATCTCTATCAAAAATTATATTTAACCCCTACATATATGTGTGCATTAGGGGTCCCGTTTTCAGGGTCAAATTTTTTTCTGACTGCACCATTGTCTTGTGTGGTGCCAGTGGATGAAAAAATGAATTATATACAAAGTGACAGGGCTCTAAAACCGTTTTTGTGACTACACAAGAGCTCTGAAGTTGAAAAGATGATCAAAATTGACCATTTTTATTGTGCTTGTGTAGTGTAAAATCAGAAGGTACCTGTTTAATGTTTGTTTCACAAGTCTCATGTGGATCTAAATTCATCATCATTTAACGTCCGCTTTCCATGCTAGCATGGGTTGGACGAATGACTGAGGGCTGGCGAACCAGATGGCTGCACCAGGCTTCAGTCTTGATCTGGCAGAGTTTCTACAGCTGGATATGCTAGAAAATTATGGTGCAAGTGTAAAACTCATTTCTAATGACTTGATAACAAGCACAAAGTTACATGGTTGAGTCTTAAAATCTACTAGATGTTGAAAACCATGAATAGGAAAGAACAAGGGAACCCTCCACATAAACAAAAGGGTAAGGAGTCTGAACTGCACCTCCTGGATGGTTTGGAATGGCAGTTAAATGTATTTCAAATATTTCAGCAGGGTTTCTCGTGCTTAAGCGCTAAGTGAACAATAAATATCTAGTCGTATTTCCTGTTAAAAATCAGCTGAATAGGTATGTACTGAGGATTCTTTTAATATAACAACTTGTATTATATACTTTAAAGATATATTCAAAAATGTATCTTGGAAGGTTGATTTACAATTAAAGAAACTTGTACCAACTATGTTACAGTGTTTGTTATAAAATCATTAAAAATAAATTATGCACTTGCACCTTATTTTCTAACATAATTTAGATCCATATGAGGCTTATGAAACAAATATTAAACAGATACATTTCCCCTTGACATTCATTACACAAGCACAATAAATATAGCCAATTTTGACCATTTTTTCAATTTCCAGAGGAGGCTTGTGTAGTTATGAAGATGGTTTTAGAGCCCTGCCACTTTGTATACCTCATTTTTTTCATTCACTGGCACCACACAAGACAATGGTGCAGTCAGAAAAAATTTTGACCCTGAAAACAGGACACCCTAATATGCATGCATGCATGCATGCATGTATGTATGTATGTATGTATGTATGTATGTATGTATGTATGTATGTATGTATGTATGTATGTATGTATGTATGTATGTATGTATGTATGTATGTATGTATGTATGTATGCATGCATGCATGCATGTATGTATATGTCTGATCAATGTAGTGTCATGTAGTAATGAAGCTAAAGCATGTGAAGCCATGTAAAGATGACTCTGAATGCTGTGCACATATATGTATGCTTATCTGTCTATGTAGTGCTTGGAGGAATGTCATCATAATTGACCATGACAGAGAGAAAGTTGTCATGGTGATACTGAATAGAGTCCTATTGCACAAAGTTGACAGAAAAAGTAGAGTCCTACAGTTGAGAGGAGTGTATGAACTGCACACAAGTGTATGAGTGGTTCAGACATTTCTAAGATGGCCAAAAAAATGTCAATAGTGATGAACGTTCTAGAAGACCCGCAACCAACAGAATTGAAAAAAAAACATCACAGACGTGCGTGAAGCAGTGAGGAGAAATCATTGAATCACCATCTTTGAGCTATCAGAGGATATGCAAATTAGTTATAGTTCACCAAAGATTTGGGTATGAGATGCATGTCTGCTAAGTTTGTGCTAAAACTGCTTTTAGCTGACCAAAAGGACACTCGGGGTTCAGTTGCACAAGATCTTGATTTTGTCAAGAACAATGAAAACTTTTTGAAAACTTTGCGTAGGCCTCTGAGCAGGTATCACCAAGCTTTTGGCAAAATTTGATGCAGATTCTCTGCTCAACTTTTTCTCAAGCTTTTGGCAAAATCTGATGCAGATTCTCTGCTCAACTTTCTCTGTCATGGTCAATGTGATGATTACATGCTACACACCTTCCTTTCAAGTACTGCTGTAAACAGCAGAATTGAGCTAGTACATTAAGACTTAGTACACATGCACAGCAGAGTTCAAGGTCAATCTGTGCCAAGTGGCTTCACTCTGTATGCTGTAGCTTCATTACTATGGCAACAATCCAGATACTTATTGATCAGATCACGTATATATATAATTATATAGTCTTTATTCAGTGATCTTATTGTTATCTATTCCAAAATCTCAGAATGCTGAACCATTTACTTAGAGTTTAGGAAAGTAAATGACAAGTGATCATAATAAATGATGTGAGGCTGGACTGGAAAAGACTTGTCCAACCCAGGTGAAAATTTTAAAAATATAAAAATCAGTGTAAAGTGATGATGATGATGGTGATGGTGATAGGGATGGTGATAGAGTTAGTAATTGTGATAGTGGTGGTGGTTGTGATTGTAGTGATGGTGGTGGTGGTGGTGGTGGTGGTGATGTTGAATGAAGGTTGATGATGATTAACTCTTATTCATACATAATTTTTCAGGTACCAAAAACGGTGTGATGAACTTGAAATTTCAAATGGCAACTTCCATGACAAATATGTTCAAATGGACAGTGATAAAAGAGAAATTATTGCATACTGGAAACAACAGTTAAAGCTAAAAGGTAACTGAATGTATGTGTGTGTGTGAATGTGTGTGTGTGTGTGTGTGTGTGTGTGTGTGTGTGTGTGTGTGTGTGTGTGTGTGTGTGTGTGTGTGTGGTGGAATTAGGAAGGGCATCCAGTCAAGGAAACTAAGCTAAATCAGACTGGAACCTGCAGCTCTCCGACTTGCCAGCTCTGGTCAAACTGTCCAATCCATGCAAGCATTGAAAAGGGACGTTAAAGGAGGGTGCTTTTTATGTGCTACCAGCATAAGTGTATTTACACAGCACTGGCATGGTTGTGTTTACACAGTACCAGCATGGGTGCGTTTACACAGTACTGACACAGGTGCTTTTTAAGTGGCACCAACACTTGAAAGGACGAGCCTGTATGTCTGGAAGACAATGATTTTACTTAGCTTGACATGTCTTATCAAGTGCATGGAATGTATTAGCTTGACATTCAGTAAAGGTGGAAAAAGAGTAGGTGTTTAAACATTCCAAGCATAGCTCTTCATCAGAAAGAAGGGAAAAGTCCAAGATATATGTACACACACACACACACACACACACACACATTCACACATACACATGCACACAGATATATATGGTAGCTGCTTTCTCGTATATGAGCAAAGCCATTGCTAGAAAGAATCATTGAAATGAGTAATTGATGATGCAATGTGAGGCCCTTATATGACTCTTGAGCTCAGCTAAAGATTTGCGCATTCTGTTGCATAATGCACAGCTGTTCTGGCTGGCAGAGGAAACAGGTACCACAGTATGAGTTCTTTTGACATGCCTTCTCAGTCCTCCAACTAAAAGGCACACCTTTCCACAGGTTGCTCATGTTCTGTTGTGATCAATAGCTACATCACAATTCACAAGGGGTTGATTCCTGTGAGTTCTCTGATAGCTGATCAGGCCTACATGACTCAAGTGTTTCCTCCCACAAATCACACACATGAAAAGCAATGCTCCCTCATTTTCCACAGGTTCATTTTTCTAAGCCTTCTCTTGATCTTCTTGTGCTTCATTCTCTTGCTTTCAAACTTCGAACAACCACTGGGCACTCTTTTCATCCATCCATTTTAGTCTTGTGCCTCCTTCTCCCAATCAACAGCTGAAACTCCTGTCTGTGTCAGAGCAATCCTGAGGCAGTTCTTGAACCTCATTTTGGGTTTATGTGCTGGCTTCCTACTATCTTCCAGCTCACCATACAAAAGTTGTTTAGAAAATCTTTCATCATTCATTCTCACCAGATGTCCACCCCACCTCAAACCACTTTGCAGAATCATCAATTCTACACTCCTACTACCACTTCTCTCAAGTACATCCACATCACTAATCACCATTTTCCAAATTCACACACACACACACACACACACACACACACGCATGCACGCGCGCACACATACGCAGATATATACACACATATCATTATTGTCATTGTCATCCTGATTGCTTTTTATATTTGATTTGGTTAGACAAGACTACTTGAAACAGTGCACTATATCTTGAAGTCCTCGCTTTTGTATTCAACAATCATACAGTTAATTTTATAGTTTGCAACATTTTAAAACATGAAATGTAACTTGAGTACTTATTGAATTTTGTGTGTATATATGTTCTTGAAAGAAAAAGTATGATAGTAAAATCTTTTCTTGAATGTCCCTTTTGTCAGTAGCACTTCAGTGTAGTGCTATGGTTAAGGTCTGTTGATTTAACCTTTACCTCATATATTTAGCACAGGATCCATTCTACAGGCATATGTTGTTCAAAGTAACTTAAAATCATTTTCTATTAACGAGGTTAGATACCATTCATCATCATCATCATCAACATTTAATGTTTGTTTTCCATGCTGGCATGGGTTGGACTGCTTGACAGGAACTGACTGGCAAGGTCAGGAGCTGCACCAGATTCCATAATCTGTTTTGGCTTGGTTTCTATAGCTGGATGTCCTTCCTAATGCTAACTGCTTTACAGGGTGTATTGAGTGCTTTTTATTTGACACCATCACCAGTACTTTTTACATGACACCTTGGTTTGGTTATGAAATTTCCTTTGTCAATTTTTTTAAACTAGGGTCTTACCATTTTGAGCAGAGACTATTATTTTATACTCATTAAACATATTTTAATATAAAGAGATTGATAAACCTCACAAGTTAATGTTTATATGAAATAACTGTTTGAGTTCCTAAGAACATTGTAGAAATAGGAAAACTATAGTGAGAACTGGACTCTTTGTAAATATATGTTGTTAGCCTCATGTTAGACCTATGATGAAAAACATTCCAGCTTACATTATGCAAAGTGTCCTCCTTAGCTGGGTGTAACTTGAGGCTGCTATTTCTAACAAGTTAAGTGTTCATTTTAAAGGTTTTTTTTTTAAATGTATTTTTACTTTATAGGTGAAGAGTTGTCTGATCTTTCTGAGAACTACAGTGGTTTGCAGCTGACCAAGCAAATTGAGAAAGAGCAATTTGAGAAACAAGTGAGCAGTCTTCAAAATGAACTTGACCGAGTCAAGGAAGAGCTCACAGCAGAAAATACAATTCTCAGTGAGTAGACAGTTTTTCTTGATATTCTGTCTGTTTTTCAGTATGTTGGAACAACTCAAAGAAAACAAAAGGTATACATGCATACACACACACATGCGTATATGTGCATTCACACACACACACACACACACACATATGCATGTGTGTATGTGATTATCAGTATAATTTATGCCTATTTTTGCATGCTTACATGAGTTAATGGTGTCTTCACCAGCACAGTATCATGCTTGTACCAAGGTCTCTCCTTTTGCAGTTCAACATTCTGAGATCAACCTTCACCACTTCTACCTATATCTTTCTATTGATACCTCTTCTACAGGTTTCTTCACTAGGATTACTTGGCACTTATTTATCCAACTGCCATGTCACATATGCCCATACGTGTGCAGTCTTCTCTGTTGTACACAACCTATTACTCTTATATCCATATTTTTTCTCTCAGCTCTTTGTACTCTATTGTTCATTCACTCAAATATCACAGATCTGGTGAAGCCATTACTGTAACCATTTGTGCAAAAGAACAACTGCTCCTTTTAAGCATATTTTCAAAAGCACAAACCTTTCAACAGTATTTTAATTATGTAGTTTATTTGTGTTATAATAGTCAAATCTCATATTTTATTGCTTTTCATCACATGACCTAAACTTTAGAAGAACCTTCTTAACCCATCACTTCCTCTAGAGAGAAGATCAACTCTCAGACTAAATGCCCTTGTTCATGGCCAACCATGAAAATGCTTCTCTCTCTCTTTCTCATTTTAGTAATTTTAAATTCAAAATAAAGATATTTTATGAATTTGAAATTATTTCATATATTGTCCCTGTGCATCTGCTGCACATGAAAGCTATCTTATCTGTTAATTTCCCTTTAATGTTGCTGCACCTCTTATGGACACATAAGAGGTGCAGCAACATTAAAGGGAAATTAACAGATAAGATAGCTTTCATGTGCGGCAGATGCACAGGGACAATAGACACAACAGACACTCAGAAAACAGATTCCATCACACTCCAGGGAGAGAAACTAGAAGTAGTTGATAGTTTCCGCTACCTGGGTGACCAAGTTAGTAGCGGAGGTGGATGCACAGAGAGTATCACCACTAGAATACGAATAGCCTGGGCAAAGTTCAGAAAGCTCCTACTCCTACTGGCAACAAAAGGTCTCTCCCTCAGAGCGAAAGGTAGACTGTATGATGCATGTGTGCGAACTGCCATGCTTCACGGTAATGAAACATGGGCTGTGACTGCAGAGGACATGCGTAGACTTGAAAGAAATGAAGCTAGCATGATCCGCTGGATGTGTAGTGTCAGTGTGCACGCAAGACAGAGTGTAAGCATCCTGAGAGAAATGCTGGATATAAGAAGCATCAGATGTGGAGTGCAAGAGCGACGCTTGCGATGGTATGGTCATGTGCTGCGGATGGATGAAGAGAGATGTGTGAAGAAGTGCCACTCCCAAACAGTTGAAGGTATCAGGGGGAGAGGTAGACCCAGGAAGACATGGGATGAAGTAGTCAAGCATGACCTCAGAGCATTGGGCCTCACTGAGGCAATGGCGAAGGACTGAGATCTCTGGAGATATGCTGTGACTGCAAAGATCCGGGCTGCTTTCTGCAGCAATTCCACATACCCCCTACCCATTCAAAGTACTCCGGATCCCGTTGCCCCCGTGCCGCTGGCACGTTAAAAGCTCGAACCGATCGTGACCGATGCCGGACCCCCCGGCCCCTGTGCAGGTGGCACGTAAAAAGCACCCACTCCACTCATGGAGTGGTTGGCGTTAGGAAGGGCATCCAGCCGTAGAAACTCTGCCAGATCAGACTGGAGCCTGGAGTGGCCTCTGGCTTCCCAGACCCCGGTCGAACCGTCCAACCCGTGCTAGCGCGGAAAACGGACGTTAAACGATGATGATGATGATGTGTCATAACATTTTTTTATTTGCTCATTCTCCCTAACTTTACAACATGACTGTAACACTGGTAAGCAAGCTCATTTCCTAACTTTCCAGCCTTCTCATCCAATCTCCATCATTTGCTACCATACAGAATCGCTCTTCACTTTCAAGTTTCATGTATCTATCCATCCATCTTCTCAGCTTACTATTTTTGGGAGGGTTGTAGTGAGTAGAATCCTCAGGCACCTCCTCCATTGGTTTAAATCAGAAGCAACCATCACTAGACTTTCCAGCTGAATTCCTAAGCAATAACAACTGAGACTATGGATATTATCTAAGTATCTCATTTTTGGTCTAGCCCTATTTCTCCTGCTGGTTGGCTTAGTCTGAAGAACCTGTCTTGCAGTTCTTTCCTGCAATATTCTGTCTGTAGTACTGGAGCTGTGACCACACTAGTTGTCTTCCCTTAGTTTGGAGAGAGAATCCTTTTTGTCAGAACATCTACTTCCACTGCTGATTAGGTCACCTTGTCAGCAAAAGCTGTCAACTACTTTGGAGAGATATTTCAATGAATTTATTTCTTAGATGCTCTTATTGATAACACTGGACAACAAAGATTTTGCTACTGCGGTAAAAGCATGTGCAAGATTATAACTATACTTTCAGATAGATATAGGTCATATTATAAAATTTACTAAAATGAAAGCGATCTTAATTCAAAATTAAAAAAGTAACAGCAATAAAACAAACTATGAGAAAGTTCATTATTTAGTTTAGCAATAGATGGCACTGACGTATTGTGTGCAGTGCCAAATATGCCAGTTTGTTCTTGACAACTCTCAGTGTCATTTACGTTGCTGTCAGATGTGCTATGTGTATCTCTTACTCTGCGTGGTTACTGTTTTAACTGTGTTCATTATGTTAGATCATGAATAGAAGCTGTGTGAATCAACCAGACAGCTTTTGTTAAGTCTGTGGAAAATTTGCTCTGTGTGACCAGTGGAGGAACATTGCCACCAAATTAAAAACTGCCTGTAAATATTATTTTGGGTGTAAAGTTGGGGACCAAGTCAAGAGGGGGGCACCTCATATATGCTGCACCATACACAGCAGCTGAATGGAAAACAGAAGGGAATGCCTTTTGCTGTACCAATGATATGGCATGAGCCAACTAATCATGTCTCTAATTGTTACTTTTACTTTTCTCAAAGACCAAAGCAAAAATTGTATATGCAGATTGTAAGTCGGCTCTAAAACCAATCCCACATGACTTCAAGAACCCTGTCCCAGTTCCCCTCTCACACACTTCACTTGAAAATCTCGACACATCGTGTGACGAACCCCCTTACTCTCCTATTGATGAAGAGTACATAGGTAATTCTAAGAAAAATGAGCAAGGCTAGTTTAATCAAGAAGATTTGAATGATTTAGTAAGAGACCTAGCATTGACAAAAGAGAGGGCAGAAGTTTGGGGATCCAAACTACAGCATCGGAATCTCTTACAGCAAGGTACAAAAATTTCCATTTTCCATTCCCACCATAAAGGCTTATCCGTCTTTTTCAAGCAAGAAAATAATGCTTGTTTCTGTACTGATGTTAATGCACTCATGCAAAAACTAGGATATGTGCATGTGGCTAACAAATGGAGATTGTTTATAGACTCAAGTAAGGTTAGCCTCAAAGCTGTGTTGTCACATAATGGTAATGTAAAACCTTCCATTCCTGTAGGTCATGTTCCCGGTATAGAAGAAACTTATGAATCAATGGAACTCTTTCTGAATGGAGTTAATTGCTCAGTTTACAAGTGGAATATTTGTGGTGATTTAAAGGTGATTTCCTTCTTCCTAGGACTGCAGCCAGGATATACCAAAAATATGTACTTCATGTGTGTTTAAAACAGCCATGACGACAGCAATCATTATACTGTAAAAGACTACCCTAAAAGAGAGCATAGTTGGTCAGTACAATGTGCAGCATATGCCACTGGTAGACCCATAAAAGATCTTCCTTCCACCCCTTTACATCAAACTCGGCCTCATGAAAATCTTCGTAAAAGTAATGACACATGATGGTTGTGGCTTCCAGTACCTAAAAGTAAAATTTGGTGCAGAGAAAAGTGATGCAAAACTGAAAGCAGGCATTTTCATTGGACCCGAGATCAGAAAATTGATATCTGATAGTTGAGCTGACGACATGGGATACATTCGTGTTACTTGTACAGAACTTTCTTGGAAATCATAGAGTTGAAAACTATGCTGATTTAATAACCAACATGCTAACAGTGTATGAAAGAATGGACTGCGGAATGTCTCTTAAAATGCACTTCTTGCATTCTCATCTCGAATTTTGGTGCCCTTGGTGATGAGCAAGGTGAGAGGTTCCACCAGGACATATCTGAGATGGAAACGAGATATCAAGGCTGATTCAATCCACACATGATAGGTGACTACTGCTGGTTCCTACAATGGGAGACGAGCACGATGCATATTCCCTTAACATAAATATACTGTGTACCATTATATTATAATATTATTTGCCTTGAACATAAATTTACTATATACAATACTAATATGCTATTATAATAATTATTTACCTTGAACTTAACTATTTCTGATTCTAATATAGTATTAATAGATAATTATGCACATAACTCAAAATTCTGACATACTATAGCAATTCTGAGTTCAGATTCAGAATCAGCATGCTTGATTTACAGCACCATTTGTCTGGATAGCTGACAATAAATCTTTTTTTGTTGCCCAGTGTAACTTATCCATTGCATTGGCTACGTGTAGACACAATGTCCTCTGTCAGTCTACCTGCAATCATGAGCACCTTTAGATTAAAATACAGAATGTGTATTAGTTTATAATCATTTCTAATTTTGGTATCAGATCAATAATTTTTGAGAGGAGGCTTTTCGTCAATACCACGACTCCAGTACTTAATTTTATTGAATCTAGACAGGTGACTGGTACTTAATTTTATTGAATCCTAGATAAGTGAAAGTTAAAGCTTACTTTGTTGGGATTTGAACCCAAACTATACAAACCTGGAATAAATACAGCAAAACATTCTATCCAATGATCTAAGAACTCTGTCATTTCACTGCCCTAAAATAATTTTTTTCTAGCTAAGATATAAGGCCAATAGTTTTGATGGAAGAGAGTTCATTGGTCAACTCTACCTCCAAATTTGATTGATACTTTATTTTATCAACCCTAAAAGTATGAAAGGCAAAGATGATGTTGGAAAATGTGAACTCAGAGCTTAAAGAACCAGAACAAATACTGCAAAGTATTTTTTTTTTCAACACTCTAACAGTTCTGCCAATCCACTGCACTTTGTATTAGTAAATAGTAAATATCAAAAATATGTATCGATAAATAATTCTTTCTACTCTAGGCACAGGACCTGAAATTTTGCTGGGGGAGGCTGTTGATTACATTGACCTCGGAGCTCGATTGCTACTTATTTTAACCAAATCTAAAAGGGTGAAAGCAAAGTTGACCCCAGCAGAATTTGAACACAGAATGTTAAGAGCTGAGCTGGAAGAAATGCTGTTAAGCATTTTATCCAACATGCTAATGAATCTGCTAACTCACCACCTTAATGTGTATCAATAAATAATAAAAACAAAACAGAAAATATCCTCTATACTGACAAATTATAATAATTTATTATCGTCTTTAGACTGCTAAAATATTTACAATGTAGATTTAGAAAGTGAAAATGTTTTGATAATATTCCTCAAACAGATGGTAAACTAGCTGTTTTAGAAGAATTCCGTATACAGAGAAAAGAACTTCTGGAGAAATTTGCTAAGATGGAAGTGGATTTACGAGAAATGGAAGAACAAAACAAACAGACTATCTACCAACTTGAGAAAAAACAGGTGATTGACAAAGACAGGTGAGTTGTGGGTGTTTATAATTAGGCTTTCAGTGTGTTTTTATTCTTTTTACTACTAATTTGTTCTTAGTACATATGGTCTTTGCAGGCTTCATGTCACTGATATTAATTTCTGCAAGTCACCAATGCCTTTAAGACGAAATGTGTCAGGGAGAGGATTCCTGAGGATTGTATTTTAAGGTAAAAGGAACTGAGCAAAGTATTTTTAGTGTGGGATCAGGAGGGATGAGGAAAGTAGGAAATACAGTAAGGGTGATGAGAGTAGGAAATAGAAGTGCATTAGATAAGTTTGAATCGAGGTGGTGTACAACTTATTGATTCAGAGTGTCAGAGGCTATGGTAGCAGTATTAGAAGAAGCAGATAGAAGGAACTGTATCTGTGAGCTAGTGTTTGTAGTGTGTTGGAGAGTGATCTTTTATCAGTCAGTCAAATAAAGTTCTTTATAAATGTATAGCAGTAGGTATACTGCCCTTGCCGTCTTTGGGAAGAAAACTTTAAAAACATCTCACCGGATTGAGCTCAGGTCAACCAACATGGATCCGGTCATTAAAGCTAAGTGCACTGTCCTTGATGATTGCAGGTGGTCAATTAGTGAGCAGAAGCTGCACATTCCCAGGGCAACCATAAACAATGCTAAATAAACAGCCAGGCATTGTGTCAGAACTGTGCACAGCCTAAAGCCATTCAGATAGTTGCAATAACAGAAAATATCAAGGAAATATAAGAACGTATTAAGAAAGACCATAGGCCAGATCAGAGCAAGACAACTTCCTTCAAATTATACACTGAAGAAAGTAATCAGAGATAAAGGCTTGAGGATGGAAAGATGAATAGATTGCTACTTTGATCCCTACACCAAAGAGAATACTGTGTCTGTCTCAGCACTTGATATCATTGTGAACATTCTAACCATGGATGAGTTTGACATAGAACCACCATTAGAAGAGCTCAGTATAACCATTAACACCTTAGCTTCAACCATGTCCCAAATAGCAAGGGGATCTTTACCGATTGATTATTACTGACTGTCTTACTACTTTCATTTCATTGCAGGTAGTTTTATATAGGTGGTAGTGAAAAAAGAGCTGTACTACAGGTCACAAGGGATGCCAATATCATTGATTTCTATGAGGACAGGGGTGAAAGAAGCAACTGTAACAATTACAGCTCTCTTCTCAATGTCATCGACAAAGTCTTTACTTGGGTTATCTTGGACCATTAACAGAAGTAATTATGAATTACTTGCTGGGGGACCATATATTGTTATGCAACCATAATATACTACAAAATATATTAAAGTCAATACAAAATATTTTAAATCAATACTGTGTCCTACTGTGCTAGCAGTGCTATTAAATCGCATGTTCAGGTTATCTCTACAGATATTCTATAGAAATTATACCCAGTATTGATTTGTTACGGCATTTCATATCTGAATTATTTAAGTGATTATTTGTGCAATGTGTTCATGGATGGCTGATGGGTTGGAGGTAGTGCTGAAGAAGGAGCAAAAATTCCTGAAATATGCATATACACCTATTACTTATTTTTCCATCTTCAATCACAGTGTTATTTATATTAGATGTATTCAGATATGAAACATTGTAACAAATCAGTGCTGGCTATAATTTCTACGAAAATCTGTAGAAATAAACTTAACATGTCATTAGCAGAAGCTAACAAAACAATGTAGACACCCAGAGACATAGTGTTGCTTCCAGGTTGAAATGTCAACAGTAGATATGTTTTTTTTTTTTAATTTACCAACATCAGAAGGGATGAATAAAGTTAATACCTCACCAAAATATCTGACCTGGTCACTGGTGACAATCTTTTCAATGTTCTTCTGAAGATGAGTTGTCCACCAAAACTGCAAGGCATGATGGTTCTTCCACATCAACATGACTGGAACATTGAAGTTCAACAGTAATTCCTCTGAGTCTTCAAAAGTCATGATTTCCCCCCTAAGTTCAAGGAACCCAGGACTGCAATATTTTACATGCCCTTTTTAAGACATTAGGCTGTGATTTGAGAGAGATTTAGCTGCTATTTTTAGAATGTAATGGACCAATACAATCTAAGTGATAGTATTGGTCACAACTTTCCACTGAATGCCTCAGTGTAGATTTGGTAGAGCTTTGATTAGCTAGCTGGCATGAAGTTTTTTTGTGGAAAGAAGTGAAATATGTAAAATTCTCTCTCTCTCTCTTAAAATATTTCTAAAACATAATCTTAATAAAATGTAGCTATTACATATCAATAGTGGCTAAACATTCTCAAAAAAATAGCTTGACAAGTAGTTCAAATTTCTTTAGTAATCTTACATGTGTATAATCCTCTTATAGGAAGGACTGCATGCTCTAGTTCTCAAATTAAGCCTAATTGCATTGGTCTAAAAAATAATATTTGATAATATAACAGAATGTTTTTGTTTTCTTTTTATTAGACTTAAGAAAGACATGTTTATGAGAGTTAATCAACTTGTTGCGGAGTTTCGAAAAGTTTCTAATAAACAAATGGCTGAGACAACAAAACGAACCATCCGTGAAAATGTTTCTCTCACAGCTCAAATGTCAAAGATGTCAGACAAAACCATGGAACTTATACAAGAAAATGATGAACTGAAGAACAAAGTGAAAAGAATGAAGAACAAAATAGATGTTTTGGAATACAACGAGAAAGAGATTACTAAAAAGATGCTTAACTGCCAGAAGGTGAGTCACTCATTAATTGTGACTCCTTTTTTAATTAATCTCATTATTGTGAGCATTAAATTTTGAGGATATTAGAGGTTTTGCTGGGTGTTCATTCCACAAAGCTGTGACTGGGCTTGGAGTTAATGGTTGCTGCAAAGAGGGCCATAAATTCCATTACTGAGGTTGCAGAGAAGGAAGGCCATTCGGCGGCTTTTAATAAAGAGGGTAGAATGATGGTTTGTTGTTAGTGGGACTTGATCAATTCTGGCTAGATCAACTGGGTGTAAGGGTCTGATGCTGAATGTCCCAGAACCCCCAGAGGCACCACTGATGACGCATCTCAGAGCATCTGTTAGCTATGGTAGCTATCTCCTTGTTATTTAAATTATGGGAGGATTTGAGCTCTGCAAAGTAAGTTGATGAAAGAGTCAGTCATATTGTAACTTTGCTGTTTGGACAGGTGAACTGTGTTGCAATATAGTTTCTATCTATAACTAGATGGACTGAACCAACAAGATATAACTCTTTAGCATTCAGATGCTTTTCCTAACACCAGCCACATAACGTTTCAGTTGATGGATGAATCTTCTCAAGCACAATGTGATACCATTCATTTTGGTTCCCTGTCTCCTCTTCTGAAAGGCTCAATATCTTAAGGTCAGTTTTCACCACTTTGTCCTATGTCTTCCTAGGTATACCTCTTCCACATGTTTCTTCCATGTTTAGCAATCAGCAGTTCTTTATACAGCTATCCTCACCCATCCACATTCCATGGCCATACCAGTCAGTAAATCCATAAACCCCAGTTAATCAGAAATTACCTGGCAGTTGCATTGAAACAGGATTTTAAAGTTTAGAATTAATTAAATGTTACATTAAAGAACTGTGAAAGTAGGTAAATAAATGCTAAAAATATTTACATTTTATAAATAATTGATACCTGAGGTGAAAATTAATATGAGGCCTTCACTGTTTATAATAATATAATATATTTTCAGCTTGACCTTTGGATTGGTTACTTTAGGAAAGTGTAACTGGGAATAACATAGTTCTCAGGGAGATTCAGTATGACACAGATAAGGTCGTGCTTCACCACCTCATCCCAGGTCTTCCTGGGTCTACCTCTTCAACAGGTTCCCCTCTACTGCTATGGTATGACACTTTTTCACACAGCTGTCCTCATTCATACACAACACATGACCATATCAGTGTAATCATCTCTCTTGCACACCACATCTGATGCTTCTTATGTCCAACTTTTCTCTCAGGGCGCTTACAGTCTGTCGTGTATGCACGCTGACATTACACATCCAGTGGAGCATACTAGCTTCATTCCTTGTAAGCTTACACATGTCATCAGCAATCATGGCCCATGTTTCACTGCCATGTAGCATGGCTGTTCGCATATATGCGTCATACAGTCTACCTTTTATTCCGAGAGAGGGGCCCTTTGTTACCAGCAGAGGTAGGAGCTCTTTGAACTTTGCCCAGGCTGTTCTTATTCTAGCAGCTACACTTTCAGAGCATCCACCCCGGCTACTGATTTGGTCACTTAGGTAATGGAAGCTATCAACTACTTCTACTGGCATTTGACGGAAGCTGTTTTCTGGACATTTTCAGTGTTTATTGTCCCTGAGCATTTGCCACACACAAAAACCATCTTCCCAGTTAGCCTCCCTTTGATATTGCTGCACTTCTTATGTGTCTATAGCTTACACCGGGTACATCTTATGGAGTTTCTACCTACACCTTTTCTACAGGTCAAGCAGGGTCGTCTACCTGAAGGGATTTGCAATTTGTCTGCCTTCCTACTTACTAAGACTTTTGTTTTTGCTAGATTGACTCTAAGACCCTTTGATTCGAGACTTTGCTTCCATACCTGAAACTTCTCCTCATGTTCTGATAGAGACTTAGCTATTAGAGCAAGGTCATCAGCATAGAGAAGCTCCATCATTATATGAGAAAGTCATTTGTTTATTACAGCATATCACCCTCTTGACCACCAAATGCCAAGAAAGTGAAGGGACCATAGCTGAAATGCAACAAAAAGAAGCTGAATTTAAGAAAAAGCTGAAAGAGAAAGAAAATTTACAGCAGCAACTAGAAAACACAGAGTTGGTATTTGATTCTATTGTAGAGTTTCATGACATTTTAAGATTTCATAATATTATATTGAAAGATTCCCTCATACAGTAAATCAGATATCTAATGTCACTGTCAATGTTTAATGAAAAGCTCTTTATCATTTCCTAAGGATATTACTTGTCGTAATTGTTATTGTCGTCTAGCTCCAGATTAGCATTGTTTGAGTAGATCTATGACCAAAAGTATTCTAGCCTTGACCATTCTGATTGGTAAAGTGTGATTTGGAGGAGATTTGGCTTCTATTTCTACCAGGTTGAGAGACCACATAGCTGTTCCCTCTTAGATGACAGTGGCAATGGCTGTGCTGTTGTCAATCATTATTACTCTTGTATTCTTTCACATTATCATAAAAAATATTATCCACCAATTATTATAATTGGCATAACATCAGTTTTTCCTTGCTGATAGTGAATTAGAAATAGGCCAATTATTTATCTTATCTGTGAGACAAACATGCACTAAAATAGCTGTCTGGACATCACAAAAAAGTAGTGTTTTTAATTAATCTGTATTTTTACTGACCATATGTATGGCAGAATTCAATTGGGTGCAGATGCATGTATATGTGTTAGTTAAACTGTGTGCTTGTGTGTAGGTGTGTGCATATGCTTGAGGATGTGTGTGTGTGTGAGAGAGAGAGAGGGGGGAGAGATAGAGAACACTAATTAGTTAGACCTCTGTAAATTCTATGTAAAATATCTTTAGGAGAAATGGGATTCATGCCTAACTCCTCTGAGGCACCTATGCTTGTGATTGAAACCTCTTCCTTGAAAAACATATTTTCTTAGATATGTTCCTTCACATTTGTCATGTCATTAACCCTTTTGATACCAACCCGGCTGAAACCAGCTCTGGATCTGAGTAGAAATGTCTTGTTTTCATAAGTTTTGAATTAGAATCTTCCACCAAACCTTAGTCACAATTTATGTTCCTAACACTAGCTTAATGATAACTAAGTTATTTTACTAAATTCTTTATTATACTTAATTGAAAGAAACACAGAGCATCTCAAAATAAATATAGTAATGAAAGGGTTAAAAGCACATAACTCCCAAAGACTAAAGTGGGTCAAATGTTAAGTGTGCAGTGATGTACTGAGGTCATACGACATCCTTTGTCCTTATCTACTGGGATGCATTTATTCACCTTGTTACACTCACGGAGTGGTTGGCATTAGGAAGGGCATCCAGCTGTAGAAACATTGCCAGATAAGACCGGAGCCTGGTGCAGCCTTCTGGCTTCCCAGATCCCCGGTCGAACCGTCCAACCCATGCTAGCATGGAGAACGGACGTTAAACGATGATGATGATGATGATTAACTCATAGCACTGTGTAACGTGATTGTTACCCTTGAGTAGCAACTGTTATTTCTTATTTGCTTACCCCTAGGAAATATGAAAAATGGCTAATATTTCTTTCAAACTTTGCTTTTAAGATATTTATTCAGACTCCAAAGAATCTCTCTCAACACATGGCTATGATGTTCTCCCACTACTCCTGTTCATCATTAGAGATGCACATATTGTCAACCACTAAAGGACATGCTCAACTGGTTAAGGTCAAGCAACTGATGAGCAAACCTGTGGTATTGAGCAGAATATTTGCTATAATGGTATTTCTGCTTCAGCAACGCAGCACCGGATAAGCACTGAATGAGAGGTAATGGTAAATAGGTCAGTTTCCAAACATTGATATCCAGGTGACAAAAACAAGTTTGAAAGGAATAGTAGTCATTTCCTTTGATTTCTAGATAGAAGCAAATAGGAAATAACACTTACTGACCAAAAACCAACATAAATAATAATTTTGTTGCATTGTGTAATAGAGAATTATCAGAATTCTGAAGGATGTGCTTTGTGCATTGTCTGGCATGTATACTCCCTTGCCTCCCAAATTATAACCAGGCTCTTTGATCCCTCATCAAAGAGATCTATTCAAAATTTGCAAAGTCTTTTTATCCCAACTCTTCAGCTAGGATGGTTTTGAAAGGTAAAGCTACAATGCTGCTTCCAGTTCTACATGGTAGTCACACCCAAAGTACTCATCCCCATCATTACCACCAAACACCATATATACTTGCTAGGTGAAAACTTTGATGAAACAACTAAATCTGACAATGTTCTAATGGCTTACCTCATAGCTTCCAGAAAATGGATATTTTAATGAAATGTTTTACAAATACTCTTCAAATGGAGTAGATTACAATTATACCAGAATTTGTCATGAAAAAATTTTTCCAAACAAGGTGAAAAGAGTTTTGGAAAATTTACACATGTCGCTAGTTTCCTCATAATTTTCAGAACAATAGGTATTTTGTTAATGAAATTTTCTACACATACCTTTCAGATGGCATAGATTACGATTATATTGAAATTTATTGTGGAAAATAAAAGTGTTGGGTATGTACACATACATACTGACACACATCACAATTGTTTTAGAAATTCAATATGAAAAAAATAAATTTGGAATTCAATATGAAAAAATAAAAGAAAGAAAATTGATGGACTCAAACACATACTTACTGACACACATCACATACATCTGCAAAATGAAACTTGAAATTTCTAAAACAATTGTGATATGTGTCAGTATGTATGTGTACATACTCAACACTTTTATTTTCCACAATAAATTTCATCTGAAAGGTATTTGTAGAAAATTTCGTTAAAAAATACCTATTTTTCTGAAAGCCATGAAGAAACAAACTTAACTCATGGGAATTTTCCAAGATTCCTCTTTCCACTCGCAGAAAAAATATTCACAATAATTTCCAATATAATCTGAATCTACACTATCTGAAGTGTGTTTGTAGGAAATTTCATTAAAAAATATCCATTTTTCTGGAACTTAGGAAACAAATTTGTGGGTAGCACACTTGTATAGGTATGCTGTTCCAGTAATCACCTTTAGTTGGTCCTTATTCTTGGAAAATTGTTGGTGGGATTCTAACCAAATGTACTGAACTAGTAATCTACTTAGTAAACCCAGGTTTCCTTCTCTCACCACATCTACCATCTAGTATTCCAGACTCCACTCAGAAGTCTTTTTCTGGAACTTTCTTTGTTCACAATTTTCCTACTGGTACTGACTTGTAAAAGTTTAAGCTGAAAAATTGAAAACATGGAAATATGGATGTAAAGCAGCAAATAGACCGTCAAATTACAAGAAGCAATTTTATAGTTTGCCATGGAAAATAAAAAATATGATTGATGATGAGCTGCAGTGGCTTATGATAACATTATTTAGCTCCAGATCCATTTACATTAAGAAGCATAGATGACTCTTCAGTGGATGAAGTGCCAGTTTATTAAAAAATAATCTCAGAAAATCTGTATCATATTATCTACTGTTAGGTGCATGTAACATTAAGGGATCTTCCTAAAGGCACTACATAAGTCATACAGTGAATTTGAAACCACATTCTATTTAGCTGGTTGTTCAACATGCACCCTGTAATTTCATCATCATAATTATTATCATAGTTTAATGTCTGTTTTTCATGCTGGCATGGGTTGGATGATTTGACTGGAGCTGGTGAGCAGGAGAGCTACACCAGGTTCCAGTCTGATTTGGCTTAGTTTCTATGGTTGGATGCCCTTCCAAACACCAGCCACTTTACAGAATGTGCCGGGTGCTTTTTACGTGGCACAAGTATGGGTGCTTTTGAATTGTGCCAGCTTGGATGCTTTCTACATTGCACTGGCAAATGTGCTTTACAAAATTTATTTTGTTTTTATTATTAAAAGTACTGTTATTGTGAATATTATCACATTGCTTGTATCACAGTCCTGAAGGTAATATGTAGTAATATTTTTCCAAACCTGGCATTTTTTTCTTTTCTGGAATATGAAGAAAAAACTGAAAATGAAAGGTGTTAGCAGTCTTAATTAAAAGTATCAGGTAAAAATGTAGTAATGATTATTCATATTATCTCCCATCATTAAACTTTGTTGTTATTCTCTTCACTTCCATAAGTGGGTGGTTAGTATATCAGAACTGAAGAAGAATCATACAGTTGCCTCTTAGAGTTCTGAAGTAATAATCCAATCACTTTAGCCATATTCTTTTTTAAGGGTTTTTACATAACTGTTAATTTGTTTTTTTTTTACCTTTTTCTCACTTCAGTTATTTGTGGCCATTCTGGAGTATCACTTGCAAGGGATTTAGTAGATCATATTAGCACCAATAGTTATTTCTGTCCAATGTTTATTTATTATGTATATTTATTAAGTGGTTAAGATAGACCATATATATGTATATATATATATATATATCTATACACACACATGCACACACTCACACACACATGCACACACACACACACACACACACACACACACACACACACATACACACATACATACATACATACATATTGTTTGTTTTGTTTTGCTTTTTCTTTTCAGGGAAACTATTCGAACTGCTTTACATAATTCAAAAGAATTGACTGAAAAGTTGCGTGATACAGAGACGAAATTTGATGATATCAGAGAAGAGAATTCTATGATATTGCAAATCCTTCAAGATGCTTCAACTGCTATAAAGGATTACCTCTTGGTAAATTTGAAAAGTTCTTTAACTATATATTCTGAGTATTTCTGTGTGGCTTATGAAGTTCAGTTTGAAATCATGAACAAATGTCTTTGTGTCCACCTAAGCCTTCTGAGTTAAATTAGGTTGATGGAAACTGTGTAGAATCACATTGAATGGACTGTAAATGTAGCCCTGTTAGACATGAGCAACATCTCTTTAACAGAGTTCTCTCTGTTGAGAGTGTGAGTGGTACTGAAAAGTTCCTGGCTTTGAGTAAAAGAAAATACTAGGAGGATCAGTTAATTATGATTTTATTCAACATACTCCCCTCTCAGATTTATATAGTTATTGCAGTGGTCCTTCAGTTTTTCTAAGCCCTAAAAAAGAACTCAGAATTTTGGGCCTCCAGCCAGGCCTTTCGTGATTCCCTTAAAGCCAGGAATTTTCCAGCACCCTCTCATATTTGGCTAAGAGCTCCAATCAGAGAACAACTCTTATCCTTAGTTTTCATATTTTCTTTTTTGTGGTTTTGTCCTCATCAGAGGAAAAATGGTAATACCCTTAACCTTTTTGCAAGATTTGTGGAAGTGGTGGGGAGAAGCAGAGGAAAGCAAAATGATGGATCATGGGTAAGGACATTATGAAGCAGAACATCAAGTTAAAGCACATTAAGTAAACATGATTTAATATCATTATATACATGTAAAACAAAGGAAAAATAAGCTATTTCCTATTTTCTGTAGTATTTGAAACCACGTACTAACTTCGTGAAGATATGATTTTTAAATGAGGTATTTTAATGATCTATTTAAATCTCAGACAGCTTCTGCATAACCTCATTTCAAGACCTTCAAAAACAGTTATTTGATATGTCTGTGGAACATGCAATGAAACTTACCAGAAAAGATATCTCTTGTAAGATGATTCAGACTGGAACAATACTTGATAAAAAAAAAGGCTGCAGTCTCACATTCTCCTAGCAAGTTAAGGAGCTGCTTTACTTAAATATTTTTGTGCCTGTCCATTATCCAGTTCTCAATGTGACAGAAGCATAACAAGAGTTTAAAAAACCCTTAGAGCTTACATGTACCATGTAAGAACTAGTCCAAGTTCTAGTTTACATCAAAAATATTACACAGTCCATGGCTGGCAATGATCATAAACAGTATGCAATGCAGCTGCAATTCTTAATTTTTTTAGGCAACCATTTAACCATCAACATTTAACAATTAGAACTGTATGCCCCTCAAAAGGAGCTACTCTTAGTTCTAGATAAAAAGAAAGCTTAAATTAAGATCAAACAATTGGTGACATCTGATTTGAGTGGAATAACTCTCTTTGATGCTTCTGGTAGAAAAAGCAAAACTATTTTGACTAACTTGATTCTGGCAAGAAGTTTGTTCACTCAAGTAGAATACTATTGCAGTGGCTTCATCTGTAACTTTACTCTTATGTGGCTGGACAATTTATTCTCTTTTAAAGCTACCACTCAATGGCAGACCTGTGTGCTATATTGGTATTTGATCATTCCCAAAGCACCTATTATTATATGAATTGTTTCTGTTTACAGGCCCCCACAGTCAGGTTATCTCTATTTCCAGGTTAATTCCTCTAACATTTTTAGAGATACATTATCATCTGTTGGGACTGATATATTGATTAGGAGTCATTTATTATTCTTGTGCTTGGTAACAATATCTGGTTGGTTAGCCTTGATCTCCCTGTCTATTTGTATTGGCACATCCTGAGGTATGTGGCTTTGTGACCTTTTCAACTGTACATGTATACCATCTCTTTCCTGTTAGTATCTCATAATTCTGGCATAACTTTCAGTGTAAGTCCAAACTTTATCATGTCTGTGGATGCATTCTTTCTTGACTAAGACTGAGTATCCAGTAATAATGTTAATTGCTTCTTCATCATCTCATATTCTACAGTTACTCAATTCTGCTTCATTATATGCTTTCCATGGCTTTTAATAGAGAGGTTATAGATCCCTTTTATTTATCAGCATTCTTGCTTAAAATGCATAGAAGAGCATTTTCCATTCTGGTGATGTAAGGATATTTTCTTTTTCATGAAGTAAGGTCTTTTTTTTCCCTCCTTTTCCATTTTCATACACTCATATTAATCCAACACTAAGAAAGGTCACCGAAGTTGTACACATACAAGAAGCAGAAGTCAAACCCACCCAACACTTTAACAGGAAGAATGAGCCTCCCCCCCCCCACACACACACAAACTACTCTAAACTCAACAAGTTCTTAACCCTGTCATGCTGTGTTCCTGTTATAGTGTGAATAGCCTAAACATAATCTCTACCTGATTCCCATTAAGTGCTAAGGAATAACACATGTAGAAAAAGAAGATAGAATACTAAAAAGGCAATTGATTTGTAGTCACGTATGTTTATGACTCATTGTTAATTGCCTCACCCCATTGCTGTTGTTTACTTCTGTTTTTAACTGGAAAAAAAAGGGATTTTTTTTTTGTGATGAAATGAGTATGTGGTGAACTCACCACTTTGGTAAACAAGCAAGGCCTAAACTTTTTACAGTTAGGAATTATTGATGATATTTATGCTTTGAACGAAGGTGAGCAAGAATTTCCTCAAGTTTAACCCTTATGCAAACAGTGAAAGTAATTCGGAGAATGAAACTGCTGAAAGCGACAAGGAAAGTAGTGATTCAGGTGAAGAAATTGGGAGTGGCCCTCACACAGCTGATACTAATAAGGGTGGTGAAGATTATGTAAATCTAGATGAAGTTGAGTAGACACATTTACTGTGCTTTGTGTTGGTCTACAGTTTAGCAAAAATTATTTAAGCCCACAAAACATTCCTGAGTTCATAACAAATGACAGTCAGGGCATTGATTTTCTCAGCCTGTTTGCAGATGATGGATTTTGGGATAATTTGGTAAGGATGACAACACTACATGCAAGCCAGGTTCACAGGAATAAGCCTAATTCATGTGCTAAAACCTTTCAAAAATGTTTCGGTAGAAGAAATAAAAGTTTTTATAGTGATAAAGTTGTATATGGAGTATTTGTGTGTGAAACCTAGTAACAGGGACTATTGGTCAAACGACAGTGCTGACATTTTAGGTAATACTCCTGGTTTTTGTAGCATCGTGACTTGTGATCAGTTTTGTGCAATTTGAACATTTCTGTATGTTATTGATGAAGAAGGTCTGGCAATTGACAAGACTGACAGAATTTATTAAGTAAGACCAATACTAACCAATTTCGTGCAGAAATGTTGATATTACTACAAACCACATAAGCATCTCAGCCTGGATGAGGGGGATGACTCCCTCTATAAAATCTAAAGTGCACTCAAACAGTATATAATGGATAAACCTACAAAATGGGGAATAAAACCTTTTTCATTGTGTAAAACTGAGACTGGTTATGTGATGAATGCAGAAATTTACAGTGAGGTATGAGAAATCATTGACAAAAAACTTGGTTTGGGTGGGAATACTTTCATAGAACTAATTCATATAATCTGAATTGGAAAATAGATCATATGTCCTTGTGATGGACGGGTACCACAACTTAGTTTTCCTGTCAAAATATGCTATGAATTAAATCTACATGGGAGTTGTGGGAAAGTCAATGCTGAATTAGAAACATGTCCCAAAATCCCTAAAAGTAGAGAAGCTATTCAAGTGGGGGAAATTTCTAATATCTGTGTCATAGGAGTGTGGTATGCATGGTTGGCAGGAAAGAAAGCCGATTCTTCAGATATAAAATTACGATATCCCAGATTTTGTAACAACCAGCAGAAGAAATAAGCATGGCTCTGTATCAGAAATACTAATGCCCAAACTTGTGAAAGACTACAACTAATTTATGTGTAGATGTGATAAAAATGACCAGATGATCCATCTAAACCACAGTAGCAAGCTTTGCAGGTGGCCAAGGCGTCTGTTTATAAAATTCTTCATGTGAGCTTGTTATATAATTCATTCATTCTTTTCAATGCTAAAAGGCAACATTTGGTAACTTCAGGAACTTTGTCTAACCCTCATTGGAAATTATCTCTCATCTGCTTGTTTGTGCATATGAAAAGAGTCATGTGACCTACACCATATCCAAGGGTCTCTCTTTTCAGAAGTACCTGTTGAAGCATCTGCAAACACCAGAGATAGAAAAGGAGTAGCCCTGAGGTAGCTTATAAAGACATCCCAGAGAAGATGGCAAAAACAGCACTGTGGTGCAGCCACTGGAAAAAGCATTTATGCATCAAACAAGGATCAACATGGTGGGCCGACTGGTATACTAAGGTAGAATACTGGTGGTTGTTGAGAGTTAGGCCTATTATTGTTATTCTACTAAATTTTTTTTAATGATTCTGTCCATTAGTTTGCCTGCAATCATTACTCTTCGGCTGTGTATACAACTATTTATTTTCTTTTGTTTAGGAGACCAGGTAGGGAGTAAAGTTAGACACAGGAACCCAGAGCCCAGGCCTGAGAGGGTTAAAAAGTTTTGCACTTATTTTATGTATTTTTAAGCGAATTTCCCAACCTAATGAATATTGAAAAAACTTTAGTCTTTCAAAGAAATATATTTAATTTACTACTATCAAATTCAATTATTTTGCAGTCTTTAGATGCAGATGATAACACATCAGAGTCACAAGAATTGATAGGAACTCAACGAGATAATATGTTGCAACATTTGCTCATGATATTAAATACAGCCCGAGTTCTTGGATTAGGACCAGGAATTGCTGACTTAAATCGATCACGTTCTCCACAAACTGATGTACCTAGAACGCAAGAGAAGAGGAAAATAATGTAAGTTGAAATTTCTGTATGTATGGATTGGTAGATTTGTGTGTTTTATAATACTATACCATCTACTAATTAAGTAGTGGATGATATGGTATACCAGCCACCGTCACGTGAATTTGTTGCACAGCTTCTCCATTGCCTTTACCTGAGTTATGGCAAAGTCACAAAGTAAAAATAGCCATTGCAGTCTAGGTATTAGACCATACCAAAGATGATGTACTTTGAACCTTCCAAGTAGTTGTGTTTTATCAATGACACTCAAGTGTTTCAAACAGACTAAGGATTTCATATGAAAATTTGTAAAAACCTAATAAGAAAAGATAAAATGAGAATACAGTTATGTTTACAAGATAGCATTTGAAATGAAAACCAATCCTCATATGCGCATGTGTGTGTGTGCGCGCGCTTGTCTGTGTGTGAATTGGTGTCTTCTTGTCTTGACATTGTGTGACTGTTGTAAATTAGTATCCCCATCATACAAGTCTTTTGTTTCTAGGCTTCCATGGAAACATGTCCACCCACAGGGAAAATTTATCTTACTTGGAAACTGGTGAGTGTTGGTGACAGGAACAGCATCCTGCTGTAGAAAATTTTCCTCAAACAATTTCATCTGACCCATGCAAGCATCAAAAAGTGAATGATGATGGATGGCTGGATTCTTTCTTTCATTCAGTACCACTTTTAACTGTTGAGTCAGTATTTGTTTCCCCTTGGCATGTTTCACAAGTGCATATTATATTGGTTTGTAAACAAATCCATCTAAAGTTTAGCTTAAATGTTTGATATGTATGTATGAATGCATGAACAAATGACCGAATGTCCATTGCTAATAATTCTGTTGTTTATTATTTTCAAGAAATTTGCCACCTATTCAACTAAAGGGAAGAGATATTCCACCAGCTCACTACAACCTAGGGGACATTGGCTTTGTTCCTCGCGCTAGTCAACCTGTTCTTGGACATGTGGAATCTGACAGTTCAAGTGAAGAACAGCCCGAACCTAAAGAAACTCACCAGTCTACTGGAGTTCAGACTTTGAGTATGAAAAGAGTAAGAACTATGTAGTTTCTCTTCTCATACAAAAACAGCGTTGTGAAAAAAATTGGGATATCATTGAGCAACATATTTCATTTCCTTCACCAATGGGTAGCTTGAGTGTTGAACAATTTATTGACTTTTTACAAACATCTGATTTAGTCTTCTGACCATTGTGTGATAGATTTAAATTGTGATTCTCCATTTTGCAAACTGGAGAAACTGTAACAAGGGTGTAAACCCTTCATTAATTAGGGAATGAATAACTTAACACTGCTTGTAAAGTAAACAAAATTGTTATTTACAGGGAGAGAGAGAGAGGTGGGGAGAGAGGGCAAGAGAGAGAGGGGGGAGTGAAGTGTGGAGCAGATCCTAGTATTATTTAAAGATAGTTATAATAGTTAAAGAGATAGAAAGGCAAAAGGAAAGCACTAAATTCTATTTAAGAAATGTTACTTCTGAACTTTGCTAAGCTAAAACAGCTATGAAAATTGAGTGGCGGATTTGGAGAAACGATATCTTGTAGAGAGGAGAGCTTTGAAAATAGGCAAAAGAAACAGGTTTGGGGATATAAATATTCTGTTGAAGTAAAACAGTTATAAAATTTGGTGAGTGAGAGTGATGAAGGATGAAATGGGGAATCAGTGACTTATATTGTATTTTAACCTTTTAGCAATCAGATTACCCTGTTGAATGAAATGATTATTTACTTATTCACACTGTTTTCAATTAATCATGCATTATTATCTCATAGCTTCAAGATTTCAATGATGATTTAGAATGACATTGTAGAGTAGGTCTAAGAGGTTGATCTGGCCTCTTGCAGTATGAAACAGGTAGAATATTTGGGCTGGATCTGGTCGGTTTAAATGCTAAAAGGTTAAAAAGAGTGCTTTGTAATATTAACTCTTTTGAGACAAATTTGTTGTAGACTACCTCTGATTCTTTGATAGGATTTAAATTTAAACCTTTCATCAAAATTTCATGCCAATTTATGCATCAGCTTAATAATGACACAAGTACTTTACTGAATTCTTTATTTTCAAAATCAACTGAAACAAGGCAGTGCATTTCAAAAGAAGTACAGAAACAAAAGTAACAAATGGGTTAATATAGCAACTGATTTCCTGTCATAAATTAGGGAAAACAAAAAACAAAAAAAAAAATGTTCAGGCGCAGGAGTGGCTGTGTGGTAAGTAGCTTGCTAACCAACCACATTGTTCCGGGTTCAGTCCCACTGCGTGGCATCTTGGGCAAGTGTCTTCTGCTATAGCCCCGGGCTGACCAATGCCTTGTGAGTGGATTTGGTAGACGGAAACCGAAAGAAGCCTGTCGTATATATATATGTATATATATATATATGTATGAGTGTGTGTCTGTGTTTGTCCCCCTAGCATTGCTTGACAACCGATGCTGGTGTGTTTACGTCCCCGTCACTTAGCCGTTCAGCAAAAGAGACCGATAGAATAAGTCCCGGGGTTGATTTGCTTGACTAAAGGTGGTGCTCCAGCATGGCCGCAGTCAAATGACTGAAACAAGTAAAAGAGTAAAAGAGTAAATCAGTCAATGAAAAATTTATCCTTGCTTTATCACTGATTTATTTGTTGTATGAAAAACAAATTTCATTTTTCTTTTTTTAAGATGTTTTATTGTTAGCAGAAGGCATGTATATTAGTAAACTATATGCATGAGTTTCACTACTTGGTGTACTTTAAAGGCAATCATTTGGCTATTTTTTGTAGTTAAGTATGATGTAGTTGTAAAGTTGAAATTTGGTTGTGATTGAACTTGTATCTCTTTTTGCATTATTATTACAGATAATGTATCTATTTATATATTCATGTATATATGTATTTATGTATATTTTTATTAGATTTTTTTTGTTTTTGATTTACAAATTTTTCATGTATACATACTGTAACAAATAATGTTTGTTTATATGCAAATTATAAATATATGGCTGGAAGTTTCAAGTATTATGCTTTTTTTAACAGAGGCAAAAACATAATTAGATATTGTCTGCTGGAATTTATAAACATTTAGTAATATCTGTCTGTAATTACAAAATTATAATACATTGAACATTGTTAAAATCAACTTTGCTTACTGAGTTTGGAGGAAAGAAGAGTACACATGTGCAAACCCTCTGAGATTTGTGAGTTTGATGCTGATAATGTTCCATTTAAACTGTTGTAGGTCAGCACTTGTAAGAAAGACATGAGCCGGGAAAAGATTCTGGATGACCAATGTCCTGGGGGAAGAAATACTGAGCCAGTGGTTACTGCTGGTGACAAGGGGCTGGGGTGGTGATGGAGTGAGACAAGAGTGATGAAAGGTGGAAAGACAAGTGAGTTGGAGGTATCTAAGTAATGAACATATATATGAGAGCAACATTCTCTGAGAACCAGAGGCCATTATACTTGTGATAGATGAGACACAGTGAAGAGACAGCACACCTGTGTGTCAGAGGCTATAATGTTCCATTAATAATTTAATGCCAATCAGTTGAGAGGCCCTTCTCGAGATGTGGCCCAGGATGTCTCTAAGCACAGCAGAAACACTGTCTCAGATAGTAGAGCAGTATTCCATTGTGATCCTTAATTGAACCTCATAAAGTGTCAGTGGTTGTTAAGGACTAACATATTTTCTGACCCTGGGGAGAAATAGCATTCAGAATGCGATTCTAGCTATGCTGAGGATAAGGTTTCCTCAGGAGAGATCTTGAGTGAGCCCAGCACTTTTGTGAGGGCTCTAGCCAAGTGCCACTCATATTTAGAGGGGTAGGGCAGTGTTTTTTTTTTCTTAATATGAATAGTGTTTGAATTTTTTAATTATTTTTCTTGTGCTAAAATAGACAAAACTGTCACAACCTCAATGAAGAATTCATTCAAGGTCTCCATTCATGGAGTCAAAGTAGGTTGGTGTGTGATGTCTAGATGTGTGTAGATGGTGGATGGTGCATAGTTGGAGAATGAAGGTCCATGTCATTTCCATATGCTTAGATGCTGTTGGATGTGGTGGCAAGTAGGTTATTAATGTATCTCATCTGCATAAAATTATCTGAATAGTTTTCTAAATAGTTTTCCTTCACTTTATTCAGCCAATCTATCTATTTAATTTGTGTATGCATGTATGTATGTATCTATCTGTGTGTATGCGTATGCACACACACACATGCATAGATATGTGTGTGTGTGTGTATATATGTATATATATATATATATATATATAATATAAATAATGTATATATGTACATACCTACATCTATATGCATATATATATGCATATATGGTTACAGGACATCAAAAAATCGTTGAACACAATGAGAAACAAAAACATGGAAACAAACTTTTTTCAAACAACAAAAAAACAGAGTACAAGACATACAACACAAGGAATATTCCCCTTCTTCAGTTGTCCCTCTTTCGTCTACTCCTTGTACTCTTTTTTTTCGTTGTTTGAAAAAAAGTTCATTTCCATGTTTTTGTTTTTGTGTTTTCGTTTCTCATTGTGTTCAATGTTTCTTTGATGTTCTGTACCCATATATGCATGTATATATACATATAGATGTAGGTATGTACATATATGTATGTATATATGCATATATTTATATATTATTTATATCATTATATGATTGAATGCCACGCATCCTTTTCCAAGTATATATATATATGTATATATATATATATACATGTGTGTGTGTGTGTATACACACATAATAGTATCAAACAGTAAAAACAAGTGCTCAACACTGCATTTGGTGGAGAGATAGTCTATATTTGTGAATTGACAATACCACCAAGTTTCATGTGGAAAGAATTTCCAGCTTTCAAGTGATCCTGCCTCCATTTTGGATCAAAATACATAAGCTTACATAAAACTATGTGAGACTTCAATAAAAATACACAGCTCAAGGGAGGTGACTTTTTAGGATTTCTTAATTGTTACTTCCTTTGCATTGGGTCCTAAAATTTTCTTGTACATAGATTAACTACCTTATGCAGTGCCACTTTAGCATGTGCTCTGCAATTTAAAGGGAGATTACTTTAGGTTACTTCTTAGTTTACTTTGCATTAGTGCTATTTTGCCGTGTGATCTACATGAGCAAATTTACTTTGGTGGGTGATCTACGTACTCATTTTAATTACATTCTTTATTCTTGACTTCTTATTACTATTTACTAAGACAAAATGAAACATGGTTTTCTTGTTATTAAAATAGTAAGAATTTTGAAAAAATACATTTACAATGCTAAGTATGTCCTACAGTAATCTCCCTTGTGGATCACACGCCAAAGTAGCACCCATTATGCAAGAACGTTCATGCATACCCATATATAGATATATATGTACCCAGCATGTAATTTATTGATATATGTGCATGTGCATATTATCATATGTTGGGTATCCCATACACATACATCAACAAAACATACATATATTTATAACTATGGGATGCATGAATGTTCTTGCAAAAATCCAAGGCTATTGTAAGGGAAATAACAATTAAAACATCTCCAAACATTACCTCCTGTCATCGGTGTATTCATATTCAAGTCACACATAGTCTCATGTAACCTCGTATATTCTTATGCAAAATGGAGGCAATTACTAGCACTTTCATCGGATTACTTGATAATTGAGGCAATTCTTTTCAATTGGTATTGTTAATCTTATATTATAAAAGGGAAGCAGATCCCTGTCTGTCATCTATTAGAGGGAGAGAAAAATAGGGGTGAATCAAAACATACATAACAACGTACTTTTAGAAGAAGAGAAGAAGAAAGAGTTGTTGCAAGAGAAATACAGTGAGAGAGAGAGAGAGAGAATGAGTGTGTGTGTCTGAAAGATAGATAGATAGGTAGTGTTATTACCATAGTAACTAACAAGTTTTATTAAAAATGAAGGAATTTTAAGTGCAAGCCTCTCAGTACGACACAGCACAGACTTCAAAAAAAGGTTGTATATATATATATATATATATATATATATACTCTTTACTCTTTTACTTGTTTCAGTCATTTGACTGCGGCCATGCTGGGCACTGCCTTTAGTCGAGCAAATCGACCCCAGGACTTATTTTTGTAAGCCTAGTCCTTATTCTATCGGTCTCTTTTGCCGAACCATTAAGCTACGAGGATGTAAATACACCAGCATTGGTTGTCAAGTGATGTTGGGGGTACAAACACAGACACACAAACACACATATATATACATATGCGTATATACGACGGGCTTCTTTCAGTTTCCATCCACCAAATCCACTCTCAAGGGTTTGGTCGGCCCAAAGCTATATTAGAAGGCACTTGTCCAAGGTGCCATGCAGTCGGACTGAACCCAGAACCATGTGGTTGGTAAGCAAGCTACTTACAACACAGCCACTCCTGCGCCTATATATATATATATATACGGGACTGTCACATTGAGTTGACAGTATACAACCATTTATATATATATATATATATATATATATATATATGTAATGTATGTATGTATTTCTTTTTCTTTTTTGGTTGTTTGTATGTTTCTGTGTCTTTCAACATATAGACAATACATCACAGACTTTAAAAAAGGACTTTCACTTTGTACAATTTATGAAGGTACATGCATGATTAACAAATATTTTTACTGGCAGCATGTCTTTATATATAAAAGAGAAGTTGTGTGTCTGTCTCCTACGATTTAGATTCCTAACTACTCCCACATTTTGTGGTGCAGTTTAACCAAAACCGGGTATCTTATTGTCGTGATTCATATCGAGCCCTTCTGGGTATTAGGGCGCGTCTACGATGAGTCTACGATTTTAAAAATAATTTACCATCATTTTTTTCCATTTTAATGCATTTTTTCGCTATTATATAAGGGAAGTAACTCTCTAAAAATGTCTACGATGAGTTAACGATTTTTAAAAAAATTTACCATAATTTGTTTTCCATTTTTAATGCAGTTTTTTGCTATTTTTTGGCTATAACTCTCTGAAAATGCTTATATAGTTATTTCCCTTACAAACCCAAGCAACACCGGGCGATACTGCTAGTATATTATATATATATATATATATATGCGCTAGCATGGAAAACGGATGTTAAACGATGATGATGACGTCTTATTTTTATATATAGAAGACAATAATGAGCAAGGCTACCTTATTGTTATGTGAATGTGTATTTCCTAGAAAACTGTTTCCTGTATAAGAAACATTGAAGTGTCTCAAAATATTTGGTGAAGGAGGCTGCAGTTTGTTTGATTTTGCCTTCTCCTCGAAGCAACATGAGGATTTCATTTTGATTCATCAGACATCTGTAAATTTTGCAGAGTGAGCAAATGTCAACAAAGAATATCTTTTTTTTTTTAATCCCTGGATTATTAGAATGTATAACAAAGTGGAGCCTGTCTGAAAAGTCGATGGAGTTGGCATGCATTGCTAATCCTTTGACAACCTCGCTCCTCCTCTGAAAGTTTTCCTATTAATTCTGTTGTATATATTCAGTTTGGTTACATTTCATCCTGTTTGTTTGCACTGCTGTTATTATCTACATCTCACTACTATCTACTTGAGATATTTGTCTACATAACTTGTCCATTTGGTGACAGTTATCCATTACCAACGCAGTTTTCACAGACCGAAAGCTGGCTCAGCATATTGTTTTGAATGAATTATTCTCTTCTTGAGATTCCCCAGCCAGTCTGTAGTGTGTTGCAAAAGCAGAATCTTATTTTCCACCCCTACATGTGTATTCTGACATGTATTTCAGTAATTTTGCCTTGGTTTTCTTTGATTGTGCTCTCCCTTTTGATGTGTCCTTTGCTGTTAGCCCTTCTTTTTTAATTACATTTTTTTTTAACAGCCCATGTTGTATTGAAAAATTCTAAAGTAGAAACAAATAGCACAGTACATATATTGTATTATTGTATTGTAATCAATAATTGAAATGAAATCAATATATTTTACTTAACAATAACAAAACTTCAAATGTAAAATTTCTATGTAATTTTGATATAATAAATAGATATGTTGCAAAAATTTTCACAAATATTCTGTTCTTAAAAAAAAAAACCAACCTTGTAATCACTTATTTATAATGAGAACAATTGAATAGAGGCAGTAGAGAGTGAATGAGAGAGAGAGAGAGAGAGTATTGCTATGGAAGAAAGTGAAAGTAACAGAACGTGCACAGTAAGATGAAAAATGTTAAATGAAATAACAGACTAAGGGATACAAATGAAAGGAGAGAAAACACAGACAAAGGGGGAGTATGATGTTGCAAACAAAAATTGATGCAGATAAGAGAGAGAGGAAGGAAAATTATGAGGATAGAGAAAGAAAAATGACTAATTGGAATGGAGGTGGTAAACAAAGAAGAAACGGAAAGTGAGATAGTAGGAAAAAATATCTTGCAGTGTATGATGTGAAAAAAGCCCATAAAAAGCTGACTACCTACTGGTGAATTAAAATAACTTTTTTGATAGAATCATGTAGTTGAAGTCTTCAATAATAAAATAATCCCCAAAACCACATTTTGATTAAAATTTATTGAAATTGGAATTTTTAAGAATTTTCTAGACAGCATAGATTTTAATTTTCTTTTAGTAACTAAATTAATAAGCAGTTTTTTTTATTATAATATGCATATATAGAGAGATATATACACATACATTACATACATTTAAATATGTGTATACATATACATCTATATATGTATACACACACACATATATATATACATGTATATATATATGTATACATGTACATATATATAATATACGTGTACACACACACACACACATATATATATGTATGTATACATCCA
>NC_042997.1:93707746-93710246 GCF_006345805.1 Octopus sinensis | reverse complement strand
CTTCTAATTTATCACTCTTTACAGTCCCCATCTTTTAAATTTATTGTACAAAACTGTTCAGCTAATTTGTAAGTTTGTCTAATTAGTCACTTTTTTCTATACTTAAGATAGTAAATTAACTAAATTCTACTTAGATAAGTATAGTGTTATTTGTAAACTATAATAAATTTTAATATTAAAATTTTAATTTTAGCTGCAATATGTGTGTGTGTATACATATATTTATGTACACATATGTATGTGTATACATATATATATGTATACATGTGTGTGTGTATATATATATAACACAAAGTAAGTTAGGGGTTATGGGTGCAACCCACTAATGGATAATATTTATCCAATATTATGTTGGTAAAGTACCCAAATTCTTAATACGTAAATGTTTTTAATTGCAATGCAATTAACTTATTTATTGTATTAAACGGGTAAAGGTGAAGAAATATTTTACCGTGGTTGGAATTTTATATGCTTTATTAAATTTTGAAGATAATTATTCATGTATTAATTTACAATTGTACTGATTATTGTAAGAACTCTTTGTTTATGATTAATTTCTAAAAGTTAATTAAAGGATATACATTGTAAATACGGGTGATTAACATGGTTTATTTACTTAATAATTAGATCTTCTATTAACTAACAGTAAATGAAGCGTAGAAATTCAAATTTATTAACCAATTAGAAATAGCTTATGATTTAAAATAATTGCTCCCTAACCCCCAATAATTTTGAAACTCTAAAATATTAATATATAACATTTAACATAGCTATTATACGTAATCAAATGTTTTATTATTTGAAAATTTTTTGTGGAATTATTCTATGATACTATATTAATTCGTTGGATAAAAATACAAATATAAGTATGATTTTAACTTCAAATTTGACGGAAAGAAAAGAATCCTCATATTGATATTGGTGTATATTTGTGTGTAAATACATTTACATGTTGCTTCTATTTGTTAACCATAATACGCATGAACTTGTATGTATTAAGAACTATATACTGGAAGCCATGGTCTAACTGTATGTTTTTCATATATTTATATACATATATATGTGTGTATATATATATATATATATATTATTTGTTTGTATGGATTGTGGATTGTTTTTCTTGTATCATAATATTTGATATATTAGAAACTATTATAACATGTACTATCAAGTGAAGATTACTATAAATCTAATAATATTGTTATTATTGGTAAATATAATAATAATAATAATATTAATAATTGATTATTGTTTATGTAGTCATGAGCATAAACATGTTTATATGTCCCAGTATATATGTGTATATATGTATATGACGAACAGTCTATTTACTTGGACCTATTGTTTAATTGTGTTTATTTATGTATTTTTACACATGTAAAAGTATATATACTCTGCTTATGTATGTATATGTGTATATATGTACATGTATAAGTCTATATGGATATTTATTCATATTTTTTATATATATTAAATTATACGTGTATCCTGTTTCATGTATTAATATTTTTGGAGTTCTTTATAATCTCTGACGAGGCCTATGGTTATATATATATATAAGTACCCTATTTTTAAATGCCTACAACCTCAATACAATTGACAACTATAGGCAATAAAAAAAAACTACTTTTAACCATAGGCTGAAACAGCTGTAAGGAGTGATTTTAACGATTTCAATAATTTATATTATGATTTTTATAATTTGTATTCTTATCTGATATGTATTGAATTATAAGGTATATATGTATGCTATTAAGGTTCTCATTTTGTTAAATGAATAAATAATTCAACATTCTAATATCCGAAAGTTGATGAACAAACTAAATTGTTTCTTCATTTTCTTATTTGTATCACACACACACACACACACATATATATATATATACAAATTGAGATAGGGGTTGTGAGTGCAACCCACCATGGGATAACATGTATCCAATATACTGCTAGTAAAGCACCCAACAAAGTTAATACATAAATGTTAAGAATTGCGATGCAATTAATTCATTCACTGTATTATATGGGCAAAGGTAAAATGTTTTACCACAAATTAATAATACAAAATAAGGAAATGGAGAAATACATCTTAATCAATAATCAACTACCAGATAATATGTTCTATATTCAAGGTTACAGTTGGTCAAAACAATATAGAAACATACACATATCTATATTCAAATGCAGATAAACAAATAAACAAAGTCAAGAGTTCATTATATTAAGTTACAAAATGCCATTAATATTACCATTGCCACTATTGCTACTAATATCATTATTATTATTAATAGCAATTAATAATAATAATGATATTAGTAGCAATAGTGGCAATGGTAATAGTAATGATGGTAATATTAATGGCATTTTGTAACTTAATATAATGAACTCTTGACTTTGTTTATCTGCATTTGAATATAGATATGTGTATGTTTCTATATTAAAATATTCTAATATATTGTTTTGACCAACTGTAACCTTGAATATAGAACATATGTATGTATAT